>NC_056748.1:656285118-656575118 GCF_019279795.1 Protopterus annectens
ATGTTGGGGAGGGATAGTAGGTATATTTGGTGAGGTAGGTTGTTTAGGTTAACAGATAAGACAGACAAGATGCATGCAGGGGCAGTAAATGATACGTTGGGTGTAAACACCTTGATGGGGAGGGGTGTTTGGAAATCGGAAGCCCATGATTCCCCCTAGTGGACACAATGGAATTGAGGTCTCCACCCATGGGCAGTCACCACTGCACCTTCACAGCCCCAAAGGTGGCTGTGCTGGGGCTGAGTAGGAGGGTCCGGCCAACCCTCTAGTTGTGACATGTGGCCCTCAAGCTGGCATAGCAGATCTCCAAACTCTCTGCGGAGCTCGCTACTCACCATGCCCTGGACCTGGCGACGGGTGACAGTGTCCTGTCCACGCCTGCTCCCAGAGGGGGCAAGCCCCATCTCCTGAGGCGGTTCCACCCAAAGGTGGTGCAGGACCAATGGATGAGGAGGTCCTGGGGTGGGCCCCAGACATGCTGGTGCCCGGTGCCATGGCCAGCTGAGTTGGGACAGGTGGGTTCGCCTGGACCGGCCTTTCCAAATGTGCTATGGTGTTTCAATTTTACAACATATATGGGTTAGTAATAGTCAACACATTCCAGGATGAGGTATAACAGCATGCGTAGATATTCCCATTAACCCAAACACCAGATATGAAACAGTTTCATAGCAAACAGAACACATGCATATATGGAACCACAGTGGCCATTACAACAGCATGCAGGTACATTGATGGCAGCATGACACCAATGTGGGAGTACATCAACATGTTACATACATAGAAACACATTTAAATTATTATCAAACAATAGGACATATGTCTCAACAGTAGATTTAATGCGACTCATACCAACTGAGTTGTGTATTTAGTTTATTGTTGCAGATATGGTGGGGGGGGGGGAGATGTCAATTAACAACTAGTATATTCCTGTAGTTCACATTACTTTCCTAGTCAGTGCTGTGATCTGTACCTTCCAGGTATTAGTACACTACCCTATCACCTTAGTTTGGACAGTGGTATGGATGTAGACAACTATATACATGAACTGAGTTTTACCTGCAGTATATACCTCTTACATGGTATACCTGTAGAGGTATTGTTTGTTAACACTACCTAACTGTTTCTACACATATTCCCAGATTCCAGGTTGATGTTATGCACATACCTGTCCATCTCTAATTGCACACGTTCTGGGCATATCTTGACCACATGCAGGTGAACCAGAGCATATTTCGACTATTGCCCTCTTAAACCTTTAGTGAATTGTACAATGGCAGGTTTGTTTTCATTGACATTTTCCAAATATGTACAGGTCTGACAGTCAGTTATATGACATGAAATGCTGCTTACATGTCAAAGATTAGCACACAGATATGGCAGGGGGACAGGGTAACAGCCAGCAGATATGGCCGATTAACTGGACATTCTGGACAGTTCTGTACACTTATGGGGTATGATTCTGCATACAGCTTACTACCACTCCCAGGATTCGAACCACGGTTGTATATGCTAAAAATAAAACACTATCCATCACATGTGAGTGTGTTATATAGATATTGCTGTTTATCTGTTGTCTGATTTCTGTCTATAATTCTCCTGTGGTTTTACATTCTGACCTTGTACTTACAACACTCTTATACAGAATTTCCTAGACAGTTTTATTGTGTAGCACAGTGTGGGTGACAGTGACAAATAATACATTATTATTCAGAGCAACTACAACACTAGCAATGCCATAAAATACCAGAGTAAACAGTACCAGTACAGGATATCAATCCTTTATTTCTAGGCATGGGGTTTGTATCTGACAGACCTGTGGCAGCAATGTTTGTTACCACTACCTGAATGTTGCTACACAAATTATCAGATTCCACATTAGTATTATGCACATATGTCTCACTCTGTTACTGTACACACTCTGGTCACAGCTTGACAACATGGAGGTGTAGCTGGGACATACTTGGCTTATTACTCTCATAACATTTTGGGGAGTTGCTAGAGTGACAGGTTTGTTCTTATATTTTCTTTGTATTTCTTGTTGTATTTCAGTTGTATTTCTTGTTTGCTGCCTAAACGTCTAGGATCATCCCACTGATTTGCCAGGGGGACAGGGTGACAGGCAACAGATATGGGCCGATTTACTGGTCATTCTGGACATATCTGTACAGCTGTGGGGTATGATTCTGCATACAGGATTCGAACCAAAGCTGAGTGTGTGCTAAAAATACAACAGTTCACGTCTCAGTTGAGTGTGCTATTTGGATTTTGTTGTCTTTTTCACTGTTTTCTGTCTAAGTCTCTCTCAGTTGTACTATATGACCTCTTTGGATTACAACAGTCATATATAGACATTCCTACACATTTTATTTATGTAGCACAGTATGGGTAACAGTGCTTAATACAACAGTACTATTAAGAGATTGCAACTCTACATTACCATATGATACCAGAGTAAACACATGCAGTCCAGCAGTTAGACCTTTACTGTCAGGCTATTATGCTTTTATTTACATACAACCTATATGAGACTGTTCCTGCCATAAACAATACAGGTTTTATACAGGCAATTACTTTACTACTACTTTTAGATTTATTTCCTATGACAGTACATGCAAGAGTATTACTAACCTGCCTCACATCGCAACCGTTGCAGTCTACAGGCATGGGCTTCCTGGTTCGCAGCCCGCTCATCTGCCACTGTGAAAGACATAAGAGGAATATTTAGCCATACCTATCCATAATATACATGAGTTGGCAATTATTAAACAGGTAGTGGACTGATACTTACACACGGCTGAGACATCCCCTGTCCTCCTAGCATCTTGGATTCACTGATCTAAGAGATCCCACTTTCTCTGCTTCAGATCGGCATAGTGATGCCTGACCTGCTCACCAGTTCGGGGTATGCCAGTGGCACTGGTGAGGTCATGGGCGAGACGGTCCCAGGCTTCCGCTTTGTATTGGGAACCCTGGTACTGGCCCTGCAGCAGTCTCTGGTCATGGTCTTTCACAAGGAATCCTACCATGACTATGGACTCCTGAATGCCCCAGCGCTGAACCCAAAAGTGCACACCCTCTCCCATACCAAACATAGTGCCTACAGGAGGAAGCTGCAACCAGTTATGAGATGTATTCCTGCCTGTTGGATTTAGATAGGGCCAGTTTCCCACACTTTGCTGTGATTGGATGTTTTTGAAAATGCTAAGCTATGGCCAAACATGCTTACCTAAGGCTGGCATTGTTTAAAGGGGTATACAAATGGCCACATTGATTTAGCTGGCCTACACATTGCTTACACCTACTAAGCTGGGCTGTTCAATGCTTAACGTTGCCTAATTTTTAATTTGCATTATATTTACTTTTTGGCATTTATTTATTATTCATTACATGCTATAGATGTGTTTGGTATCCATGATTCAGGTCCTTGTGTTTATTAGGGGATTTCAACACTTTATTACAATGACACCTCACATCTGAGCTTAATTCAGTGTTCCAGTTCACATATTTATGTTATCTAGTAGGTTATACAACATAAAACTGTATATAGATTCCTTTCACATGTTCAGTTTGAATTTCCTATAGCAAGGATGTGTTTGGTGATACCTCAGTCTTATGTACTGCTGTGATGGCTTAGTGGTTAACTATTGTGACTATAGTGTACAGGGTCCTGGGTTCAAGACCTGCAAAGGATGTTTATTTTGTTTCTGTCCAGAACAGCAGCTGATGCATACAGAGTGATTAAGGCAATTTTAAGCAAATGTAAGTGGGTTTGAGCAAAGGTAAGCAATGTTAACCTCTGGTTAATTATGCTTAGAAAGTTAGCTTCAATATTGCTTAACCTGTGTGCACAATGCTTACCCCTGTGCAAATGGGCTTAAACTCACTTACTACTGCTTAAATATGCTTACTCTTTGCTTACTAGTGCTTACTCCCGCTTACCACCACACTAATTTAGACAGTAATGTCAAATGGCTCTTGGGAAGGTGGTGGATTTGGAAACTGTATGGATTTATCATTCATTACACATTTTACCTTCCATTTGTAACCCTGATTCCTGTGTACATATACTGTATGGGCACTTGTGATTATCTGTGAACTTTACAACAATATGACAATGACACCTCACATCTGCATTGAATACAGTATTACAGTTCACAAATATATGTTATTTAGTAGGTCATGCAACAAACAATATTGGTCATAAAGTGGTTTGACATGGAAAATGGAATGGACTGGAGATGGATTCGAACCGGGAATGACTGCTCGTAAGGCAAATTCTCTGCCCACTACACTATTGCAGTACTGCTTTTATTTGCATACATCTTGCTTTTTATCCTCTTGTGCCATTTAAGCTGCATTACACATAGCTAGGCGATGGGCAAACCCGCGCACCAACGGTTAAATTTAATCTGTTTCATAAAAAAAAAATGAACTTGTTTATATTTCATGTTTAAATATTGCTATTATAAACTTGGAGGGATGTTGCTGGGGGTATACAAACACCTATGAGTGGTCTCGCTCATTCTTATTCCTATACTGCCCTTCTTGACTGCAGGGGCGTGTATATTCTGAGAGCTCTGCTCTCAGACATGCCCCCTGCACTCATACATGTTCCGTGTCCATTTAGGAGCTCAGGCAGCGTGCCTTCATTGATATGCATGGCGCGCTGCCATCCTGCTCCTAAAAGGCCACTTTCGTGCAGGACTAAGTTAGTCCTGCATGGAAGGATAGTGAATCCGGGGATACGTGTACTGCTAATGCCATCAGTTCCATTTATAATTAGTTAGGATTATACATCTTTTAATGATTCCAAACAACCCTTGTCTTTGAGATGAGAATGTTTTCCTTTAAAGGAGAACCATGCCCACAGACTGGAAAAACATGTTTATTTCATCACATCTTGATGTTTCCTACATTTTAACACCACTTTTGGACTCCATATACTTTTTTTATATTTTTAAATTCTAGTTCAGAGTCTACCCAAATGGTTTGTGGCATCTTGATTTTTTTAGTCTACCTCTAGGTATCCCACAATACAGTGTTTGGCTTTAAAATATTACATCATAGCCCCTTAGCTCCTGTCAATGCATTGACTTAACATTTGTTTTCACATATACCCTGCTTTCTTTTACTCAGACATGTTTAATTACCATTTCTTGCTTTTCACTATTCAATGATAACTTCAAAGACAAATGGATAATCACACAGAAAAGTATTCTCAGTGCCTGTTACCTCTTTTTCTTTCTAATGTGTCCAATTTTCATTCATTTGTTATGCCTAAGTTGTAGTCGTTAAACTCATCTCCCCTCCCCTAAATACCTCCTCTTTGTATCTGCCAGTGGCAAAGGTAATTTGAGCTGTTTGCTGCTGTGGTTGATAGTTTGCAGTAGGAGACAAAGTTCATATATTCTTGCTTTGTACTATCCACCTGATTTTGCAAACTCGACAGTGCAGAGTGATTAAGCACTGATGCATCACTTTTCACGTGCATACATGTATGGGTGTGTGGGTGGGTCAGAGCGTTTGTGTCTGTGTTGGTGGTGGGGAATACAATATTTTTGTCCCAGAACTCATGTTCTATCAGTTATCCCCACTGGAGATCAAACATAGAGAATCCGTTGACAATGGGGGATATTTGCCTCAATGTTAAAGAAAGTAGTAGAAGCAAGTGATGAAACTATTGTAATGATCATTCCATATCAATTTCTTGGGAGCTGAAAGACACGAATGGTAAGACTAACAAAAAAAAAACCTCCCCGATGGCTTTTGTGATGACAGTCATGTGGCAATCATGTTCGTATTTGATTAAGGAATACAGTGGCTCATGTGGCTGACAGATGAAAAGGAAAAAAAAAAGTAAAACAAAACAATCTTTCCTTCCCTTTATTAGTTTCCTGCTTTTTTAAGCCTTTGTTTCCTTTTCCAGTCTAGCAGTTATACCATGCTAGCCAAATCAGTTCATGCATGTCTGCATTATAAAGAAAAGCTACAGCAGCCACAATTCGGTAGAGCTAACCGGATTCATCTAGGAGTTCCTGCCAAACCAGAGGAAGCATAAGAAATGACATCATGATGATAATTCACAGACACAGAGTATGCCATCCTAACTACACCAGGAGATGTCTTTCACCCTCAACCAGGACATGCAATTGCTTTCATAAAATACTGAAAAAGACCTCACCACATCAAAGGAATACACAGCTGATTCAGCACCTCTTGACCAACTTAACATTAGCTGAGGCTTATCACTACAGTTTTTGGCAAAGAAAGCAGAAACCCACAACACCACTGAAAATTTAACTCTGACTACTACAAAATCCATCAAAAAGAGAGAGATTTATAATATTTTTTCAGCATCTTTATATCACAAGTGCTTGCTGACTATCCATCTTACTGTGACCTGGCAGACATATTTGCATCACTGTTGGTAACAGTCACAGCACAGCACCAAACAGGTAGCTATGTGGGCTGTATTTTGGCCTTAAATTCATTAATCCCATAAGTAGCCTGACATCTACAGATCCCCACAATACTGACTTGAAGAGACACTCATGTTTCTGTGCATGGGTCAAAATGCAGTAACTGCATTCTGCTGCATGGTAAAATAACCACATTTACTGGGTGCCAGCTATTCAGTGGATCAGCTTGCCTTCCTCAACCTAGAAAGGACAAAAGCTTGTTTTGACCAGTCACTCCCATGCTTCCCACATGGTTTCACTATTTTGTTGGTCAGTGGTTGATTTCAGGTCATCTGAGGTGAAGTCTAAACTAATCCTTAAAGCACAACTACCTTGGAACTTCACATTTCAAACAATGTAGTTAGCAATAACATGCAAAGTAACAGTAAATCCAGAATGTACCTTTATGATAACTACATTAATGTTAAAATTAAGCAAATAAGAAATACAGGAAATCATGTTTGTGTAAACCCTTAAAGTTTGGTACAAATATTAAACCAATCCCACAGATCAGGATCAAATTCTGACCATTGGCAGTAGCATTTTACAGAATACAGTATACAAATAAAATACATGTTAAAAATATAAACCATATATGAGCTACACACTGTATGCTTAGAGTCCATTTTGTAAAGGTACAGTTGTGCAAAATCTTACCATAACAGTAGATATCTTTCTCTTCACTGTTGCAGTATTCTTTACAATAGTGTAGCCCAATGTCTGATCAGTCTACCAAAGCCTTTAGGTTGTAATAGGTATGCAGTACACCACACTTATGCTCCCCACACAGCATAGGGCGTAAAGGTGACATACAAACGTGCCATCCTCAGAACTGAAAAGCCCCAGGAGGAATGACAGTCTAAGGAGACAAATAAAGAACATGTACATCTAGAAGAAAAAAGGACCAGGGGGAGGAGGCAGTGAGTGAATACTGCAGCAGTGAAGAGAAGGTTAAGATTTTACACAACTGTACTATGTCCTTCCACATCACTGATGCATTATTCTTTACAAAAGGGAGAGTACAAAATCTCAGGAAGAAAGTTGAGAGGAGGAAGGATCAGTACAGACCTCAAGAAAACCATGTAGGATAACCCTGACAGTCCTAGAAACCACATCCAACTTGTAGTGCTTGGTAAAGTATGCACAGAAGTTCAAGTACCCTGCCTCAAGAATAGAATCTGTATCCAAACCTTTGAAAAAAGCACCAGAAGAGGCCACAGTCCTGATAGAATGAACCACAGAAGAAGGAAGGCCTTTCTCATGAAAGGAATAATAAAAGAAAATGGCTTTAGATATCCAGGAAGAAATGGTTTGCTTTAAAACAGCCAAACCTGAAGACCTTGGATGAAAGGAAACAAAAAGCTGCTCAGATTTACAAATGGCTTTAGTTTTATCCAAATAATATCAGAGTGTCTGTGTAAATCTGAGGTGTAAATAACCTTCTCATTAGCAGATTGTGGAGAAGGGAAAAAAGTGGGCAAATGAATACACTGATTAAGAGACAACTCATTAACCTCCTTGGGCATAAAAGAAGGATTAGTACGGGAGAGTCACCCTTTTCTTGTGAAAAGCCAAAAATGATGAACAGCCATAACTGCTTGCAGCTCAAAACCCTTCAAGCTGAGGTAAGGGCCAAAAGAAGAACAGCATTTCAAGAATAATACTGTAAGGAAGCTGAAGTTGCAGACTCAAAAGGGACTGGACTGAATTTTTCCAAAATAAAATTAAAGTCCCAGAAAGGAGGAATAGGCTTCCTGTGTGGTTTAATGTGAATAACACCTTTAAGAAATTGTTTGACTTCAAATCTAGAAGCCAAAGGCAGACAAGCAGAAATAGCTGGCAGGTGGGCTTTAACAGAAGAGTATGCCAAACCCAGCAATGAGTAATTCACACAAATAAGAGATAAGCAAAGGAATTTCCACAGAAAGTGAATCTAGGTTACAAGAAAGGCACCAGACAGAAAATCTCTTCCATCTGGCTAAATAAGGTTTTCTGGCCTCCTGCAGGATCTGAAGCACATCCTCAGAAAAAAAGGTGCCTAAAAGAGATCAAAACCCTATCACCCACAATGTCAATTGAAGAGTGGGACAAGTGGGTATGGATGAGAGACCACTTGTCTTGTGTGAGTGGGTCCTCCCTGTGAGGTAACTTATGATAACTGCACTTGGCTAAATGCAGAAAGGGTTACCAATGCTGCCTGGACCAAAAGGGAGGCACCAACAAGATTGTTGGGAGCATCCTGTTCTATCTTGAAAAGGATCCTTGGTATGAGAGGAAGGGGAGGGAAGGCATTAAAACATCATCTTCCAAGAAAAAGACAGGGCATCCACCTTCCAAGCCAGATGACATGGGACGGTGGTGCAAGAGAGAGAGAGTTTTTTGTTCGGAGGGGAGGCAAAAAGATCTACTTGAGGAGTACCCCACTGGTGGACAATGCCCAGAAACACAGCTCTGTGAAACTTCCACTTGGGAGTCTGTGTTATGGACCTGCTCAAAGAATCTGCCACAATGTTCTGATATGAGGGAATGTAAACTGTCTAAAGGGTAAAGATACTGGACAGTTAGAACACAAACCTGACTGCACAGGAAAAAAGATCTTGTCACCCCTTACTTGTTGATGTACCACATCACTGTGAAGATTTTGAGGGTCCCTGGAAGGAAAAAAGAATGAAAAGCCTGAAGCACCAGGAGATGAGCTCTTATTTCTTTGATATTGATGTGTTCCTAGTTTTGATGAAGAGACCAAAGGCCCTGCACATTCAGATGACTGATGGAGGACCCCCATCCCACATCAAAGTCATCTGTAAAGAGTTCCTGAGTGGGAACTGGAGGTTGAAAAGAAAGCCCTGGGTTGTGGGACAACTGATGAATCCATGACAGGAGTTACAGCTTGAGGCATGGGAGAAGGGGACCTGGAAAATCCAAAAGATGAGAATGCTGAAGCCAGACTGACTTTAGGAACCACTTGAGCTTTCTCATATAAAGCTTGGCCAGAGGAAGCATAGAAATGGTGGTAGCCATGTATCCCAGAGCCCTTAGAAACTCCCTGTCTGTAATGGAGTCCAGAGGAAGAAGGGACTGAAAAGAAAGCAATCAGAGTTAAAGCCTTGGGAGGAGGCAGAGATGCCAGCACAGGAAGAGTCTGGAGCCTGCACTCGATAAAAACATGATCCTGAGAAATCACTGTAAATCATTTGCTTTGCAGGACACAGATAGCAAAGTGAAGATGCCAAAGTAAAATCTCTGGAGAAGAGGCCTGAATGAGAAGATTGTCCAGATAAGGAAAGATCTGGATTCCCCTCAATCTGCAAAAAGCAATCACAGGACTGAGGCATTTGGTGAAGATCCTTGGGGCAGTAGAGAAGCCAAAGGGCACAGCAGAGAACTGAAATGCAAGGAAGCAACAGAGAAATGTAATAACTTCCTGAAAAGGGGATGAATAGGAATATGGAGATAGATATCCTTTAGATCCAGAGAAACTAGAAAAGCTTTATAAAAGAGAAGAAGAGGAAACAAGGTCTGAAGGGCTGACAGAGATCCAGAATGGTCTCCAGGTGCCTTCGTTCCTGGGGACCACAAACATTCTGGAGTAAAAACCCTTCTCCTTTGAGTAGTTGGAACTTCTTGAATTTGTTCATTGAGACAACAGGCTCCAAAGCACTTCTGGAAAAAAAAGGCAGCAGTTTCTGAGGGGGCTGAGGTATGCCAAAAAAAGGGGGAAGTGATTTCCAAACCATAAAATATCCCTGGTGAATTATGGATAAAACCCAAGAATCTTGAGGGATCTTTAACCAAATAGGATGGGACAGGGACAGGAAAAGATGAAGAGAAAGAGGAATGTGACTGGGAAGAGAGGGGCAAGGATAATCAGACAGCATCTAGTTTGTCTAGAAAAGGAAGCTTCTTAGCTGAAGAAGTAGACTTTGCAGGAGGTGCCCTTCTATCATCATTCTTACCTTTGGGTTTCAGCGGACAAAGGCAGGTTTATTAGGGGTAATTCCTTTGAAAGGTTTAGATCAAAAGATTCAAGCACAAGATTCAGATAAATCCCTATAATATCAAGTTTGATGGAATACAGACAGATGTTAAAGTAAACTTTCTTGATATAACTTTCCAAGGTATTAATGATGGTAGAATACAAACACGTTTACATAGAAAATTTGAAGGGAATGGTCATATACTGCATGGGGAAAGCTGTCACCCCCCCCCCACACACACACACACACACACACACACTATTAAATCTATCCCCTATGCAGAATTTCTTAGAATAAAAAAAAATGTTGTGATAAAAACGTATGTGAGAAGGAGATAGAAAAAAACAGCGCAAAAGTTAAGTGTGGTTTGTAAGACAATCAGAATATAAAGAAAAAATTGTTATAAAAATAAACTGTTTTCATTTTAAAATATGATACCCTAGTTCCCAGGGGTTTGAATTCAGAATGCAGTTGGAAAGTTTTTATTTAGTTGCAGTTGTATGCAATTATTCAATTTATTATAAATAATGACAATTATTTAATGTGTAAATAAGGCTGTTTGTGTGCTCATTTGAAGTATTACTCTGTAAAAGCGGTCTGCCGAGGAGCTAAGAGGTCTGTGTGTTTTATTAATTAAGTTGTGGTTCAGGTATTTGGTGTTCTGTGAAGTTGGCTCTTTGGTTTCACTGGCATTTTGTGGTCGTATATATTTTTGCTCCATTTTTGGGCTGTGGTTTTGCTATAACATGCATGGCCAGTGATCCTGATGCTAATTTCCCTAAGATTTTTCGTGAGGGAAATGCAGACACCAGTCAGAGATCAATGGACAGCTTTATTGTGACTACAAATGAACGCAATACCAATGTGGAGAATGGGTTGGTGCAAACTTTGTATGGATATAAAAAATTGTTGGAAAAAATGGAGAATGGAGAATAAACACAGACAATGAGGAGGCAAGCCTTGTGTGTCTGTCGATATGCGTTCTATGGTACATACATCTTCAGAAGTCCAGGATTTATTAGTGGAGTTGGAAAAATTAATTTTTAAAGAGAGTTCTGTTTTTTCAATATTCAGAGCTTGCAACGATATGTTGAGCTTGACATATCTCCTAGGAGTCTACGGCAATTAAAGACACTGCTACACTATTGATCTGTCCAATGAGGAAGATGTGCAGTTTAAGTCCAGATGGGCTGCTGCTGCAAGTAGATGCTCAATGGAATGGATATCAATTCTCATAGAAAGGGACCTATTAAAACAAAAACAT
This sequence comes from Protopterus annectens, assembly GCF_019279795.1. Lineage (NCBI taxonomy): Eukaryota > Metazoa > Chordata > Ceratodontiformes > Protopteridae > Protopterus > Protopterus annectens. Next base: position 656,296,821 of record NC_056748.1, read on the forward strand.
CTTAAAGAGCAAATTTCCACTTTAAGTTCTAATATTGTTGCCTCTTCGGGGCTTAGCTGCCTTGATAATCTGTTGGCTGACTTAAAGGTCAACTTCGAAGCTTTAAGGAGAATTTGGTAGAGAGGAAAAAGGGTAAGATACAGAGAGACCTTAAAGATTATGAAGCCATAAAGGAACCAATCGGAAAGCAGCTCAAGGTCATGTAAGCTTTCAAAGGCAGCAGGAAGAAGGCTGTGCTCAGGGACTGTCCTTTACATTGTAAAAAGGCAACTTTACATCTACAGACTGGGAAGAAGAGGAGTATTTCCTAATCTCCCTGCAGCACAAAACCCAGAACAACTACAACAGACTTTTCATTCAGGTGAGGGGAGAACCAACAATTATAAAAAATGGCAAAGAAATTACTTTTATAATGGACAGAGGGGGAGGTCAGTGTTAAACGCAATAAACGGGGAAATTGTACTGATAGTGTTACTGGTCTCTCTGCTTTTATTACTGAATAAATCTATCTGGTTATGAATTAACAGTGGCAGAAAAGGACGTATTAAATTGTGGTATTAAATCTGTTCCTACAATACTGCCACATTTGTATTTGCTGAAAGGAGATGTGTTTAGATTAGCTAGAAAAATGTATTTAAAACTATATTTTTCAAAAATGTTTCTACTAATAATTCTGAGAGTGTAGAAATAGATGAAGCTGTAAGTAATGAATTTTTTTATTCGTGTGAGTTGGATTTAGCTGCTAATGCGTATTGTTTATTTAATACTTCGTGCATAGATTATAAAAGTGACTTTATTCTACCTTTTAATAATGAAGTAGTACAGCAATTTGTATCTATGTTGAATTATGGCATTGAAAGGGAATACATTCAATTTGTTAAGAATGCACATGAAATTGAGTATAATTTAACAAAGAACAAATGGCAAGCATTGGTGTCACTGCGTAACAGACGTGACAGTCTTTAAGCCCTCAGATAAGGGTAATAAGCTTGTGATAATGAATGTTAATCAATATTTGAAAATGTGTTAAAAGCACTTAGATGATTCACAAGTTTATATGAATGTTGATATTAGCAAGTACCAATGTGCTATGAAGGAGTTCGATGAACTGGTACAGAATAGCTTTAGACTAGGTTATTATTCAAAAGAAGATATTGATAGGAAATTTGACATTAGTTCTATTGTCTCCCCAGAATTCATAAGAACATAGAAAATCCCCCAGGATGCCCTATCATATCAGCTTGCAATTATTTTACACATAATATGGGGGGGGGGTCTTTTTACACAGCTATCTGGTCCCTTATGTGACTAAATTGGAGAGGAGTCTGCATGTCCTCCCCGCAGTTGGGTGGGCGTTCGAAAGACATGTGTAAATGGGCGTGCCTTCGTTGAAGGTTGGATGTCGAGCTGGCACCTCGGCGTTCATGAAAATCTACTGCCAATCATTAGCAGACCGGAGTTCTGCTGTGGTGACCCCTAACCGGGAAAAGCCGAAAGACAAACAACAACAACATGGAAAAACGTATGTACTGGATCACAGTAGATGTAGTAAGTCTGTATATGAATATACAACATAAGTTTGGCTTAAAAGCCCTTGCATACTTCGTGGGAGATAGTCCAGCTTCAGTATATATTATAGATTTAATTTATTTTTGTTTGACCAACAATTATTTTAAATTTAATGGTAAATTATACCAACAATTATTAGGCATGGCAATGGGGGTGCATTTTGGCTCTATGTATGCCAATTTAGTTATGGTTCATAGATTCATAGGTTCATAGGTTCATAGGTTAGTACTAGGCTAACTGCCCTTGCGAGCCATTTTAAGCCTAGCCAGTTATCCCCTGTGAGATTCAAACCCTGTACCTTGTGTATGTAAGGCAAACACCTTGACCATTAGGCCACCCTCCCAACCCCCCTGGGTTAACTTTGAGCTTCAACATATTTATGTTTTTGATTTTTTTAGAAAACATGTAGTTGGTTATTTTCAATTTATTGATGATTTAATTTTTTTATGTCAAGGTGGTTTTGAATATGTGGGGGACTTTATTGATTGCTTACAGCAAAATAGGCTTAATTTACAATTTAGTGATCTAAAAGTAGGACATGAAGTAACCTTTCTAGATGTTATGCTGGAAGGCTTGGAAGGACATTCGATACATACCAGAGTACAAAGGAAATTCATGGGTGGCAACCAATATTTAAATGGATGTAGTTGCCATCTGAGTCATACTACTGCAGCTTTGCCATATGGGGAATTTCTAAGAATGAGAAGATTGTGTAATGTAGATTCTGAATTTATTCAAAAGATGGAAAATAGTAAGAACATGTTCCAGAAAAGGTGCTATGATTAAAATATACTTGAGAAAAGTGTATCAGAGATGAAGAGGTTGGATACACAAAAGAAAAAATATAGTGTGGGTAATAATAATCAAAAAAGTAAGAACAGAATAGATAGTGGGATTGAAAAGATGTACTTTATCACTACATATAGCCCATTTAGTGATCAAAGCTGTAAAATATTAATGGGACTATTTGGTTGGACATATAGATTTTTAGAATCTGTTACCTAGACTGCCAAGTATCCCATTTAAAAGAGGGAGAATTGTTGGAGATATGATGATACATTTGAAGCTTGTTCTTCCAGAAGTGGCTATCAATAGATTTGTTATAAACATATTTCCCCCTAATTGAGGACTAAGCCATGTGGCAGATGTTGTAGCAGCAAATATACAGTATCTCATTTTCCATGTATAAATGGTATAAAATATGAAGCCAAACGTGTATAACTGTGTTTCAGTGGGAGTTGTATATGCTATAAAATGCCCTTGTGGCAAAGTTTATGTGGGGGAGAGTAAGTGAGCATTTAAAACTCATTTACAGGAACATCTGAGAGATATTGGGAAAGGGAGACTAGATAGTCCAATTGCTTGCCATTTTTTAGACATTCATCAAGGGGATGAAAGTGGCTTTAAAGCCACTGTTTTAGATCAACTTAAGTGTGGTTTATATGATAGTAAGAATATAAAGAAAAAATGTTATATAAAGAAACTGTTTTCATTTTAAAATATGATACCCTGGTTCCCAGAGGTTTGAATTCAGAATGCAATTGGAAAGTTTTTATTTAATTGCAGCTGTATGCAGTTATTCAATTTATTACAAATAATGACAATTATTTAATTTCTATATAAGGCTGTTTGTGTGCTCATTTGAAGTTTTACTCTGTAAAGGCTGTATGCCGAGGCACTAAGAGGTCTGTGTGTTTTATTAAATAACTGGTGGTTCAAGTTTTTGGTGTCCTGTGAAGTTGGCTCCTTGGTTTCACTGCCATTTTGTGGTCGTATATATAATTCCTTTGAAACTTGGTAACACAGGAAACAAAATATGTTTCAAATCCTGTAAAGCTTTACCATTTTCCTGAAGGGACTTAAACAGCTCAGCAGCACCAAATATGCGTGCTATCTAGAGGAATATCCATCAGTTTAACCTTAATATCATTAGGTAAAGGCTGGAGATGAAGCCAAGAATACCTCCTCAACACACAACCAAAAGCAGCACCTCTAGAAGAGGCATCAGCTGCACTTAAGAGAATGGCGAGCAACCTGAGGAAATGCCCCTTATAAGGAAAGGGATGAAGTCTTCTCCTCAGAATCATGACTATCTGAAATACAGTGGCAGGCCTGAGAGAGAACAGCTATAATATACCTGATTAGTGGGTCTGGTAATGTATAGCTCTAAAGGCCAAGGTAGCAGAAGTATACACTTTCTTACCCAACCTCTCTATAGCTCTGCTTTCCTTGTCAGAGGGAAGCAGCTTTGTAGAAGGCAAAAGCTTAGATGCCTAATCTGAAGTAACAGAAACAAAAGAAGAATCAGCAGAGGGGTGCGTATAAAGGAATTTGTAATCCTCAGGCACTTATAAAACCTCTTTTTTTTTCTTTTTTAGGAGCAGGGGAAGGGAGTCAGGAGCCTGAGAAGCTGTAGAAAAAACATCCAACAAGGCAGCAAGAACAGGAGGGACAGCAGAGAGCTTAGGAGACTCCATTTGAAGAAGCTTCTGAACATCAGAGACCTGAACACAATCCCACTTAAAAAAACTCTATCATACGAAAGATTGTATCACCAAAATAAATCTCCTCAAAAGGGGAATCAGGACTAAGAGATTCCTCCTTCTCAGAGCCACAATCCAAAGTAGAGGGAACCTGAAAAGAACAGATCAAGGATTCAGCAGCAGAATCCACATCCTAATCAGATGAAACCTGCTCCCTAGGCCTCTTAAGAGAGATAAAAGAGTTAGGGGAGTCACGAAGACAAACCCCCTGAGTAGGCTTCAAAGCCATAAGGGCATTCAAAATACTTCTTGTGTGAAATTTTGCCCTTCACTTTGAGGATCTTTGGGAGCAGAAGAAAGGTGCTTAGTTTTCTTCTTGTTTTTCAAGGTGACATCAGCCTTAAAAATCTTTGGTGGCTTGGACCCCCTGGCAACACTCTACAACCATAGTAGGAATCTTTTCTCTAAGATTTGAGAAAGACCTCTAGGCTCTTGAGGAATTATCAGCCACGGTTCTCTCTGAACATCCAAAGCAGATGTCAGCAAGGGCTCCAGGGACATGTGAGAAGCAGGATCCATGACAGCCTCCTAAATGGTTGTGCACAGGAATCCAACTGAGAAACTGGGGAGTCCTCCAGGCTTTCACTAATGTCAAGAGAGACATCTGATAGAGGAAGTACAAACGAATAATCTGACCAAGCTTTCTTGGTCTTCCTCTTCATGGATGGCTGACCCTTGGGCCAAGAAGATCCCTCCACAGTACTCTTAGCCAACAATTTAAAAAGTTGGTTTTCTAAGTAAATTGCTAAAGAAGAGAGATGACTACACAAAGTTTTTAGAACAAATGTCTGATAAATGGGACAAGACATATGGTTGTGAGAACCACCTAAGCAAAATAAACACTGCTCATGATGATTCTTATAGGGAATCTGTCTCCCACAATGGAACTTCCCTTTTCTGGATAACATGAAATCAACAACCATAAAATAAAAGGGGATAAGGAAAACAAAATGGGGCACTTGTCTGAAAAGCGGCTTGATAACCAGCAGATGAATGAGCCTTCAGACCAACGATCGAAGACGGCATTTGGACTGGTGGCAAAGACATTCTGAGGATGGTACATTTCTACATCACCTTTATTCCCTACACCATGTGCAGGGAGCATATGTGTGACATACGGTGTACCTATTACAACCTACAGACTTTGGTATACTGGCTAGGTGTCAGGTTACCTTATTGTAAAGAATACTGCAACAGTGATATGGAAAGACATCAGTAGTGCAATATCTAACACGTCAAGGTGGAATCCAAGTACCTTTCACCTAAAGATCACCACATACTTGCTCATCAGTGCATGGATTCTTAGCTAGGGGAACCAATTATTATGGATAATAGCAGTGTTATTCTGAGACCCTCCTTGGATTGTCTTCTTCTTTAAACAACACATTTTAAATGTATAACTTTACTTCAGCAAGAAGGAGAACCAATGAAAATGAACTCTGTGAGACTGAAAAATAAAGCTGTACAGCTATCATATCTGCGATAATGCAAATGTATGCTTTTGGTAACTGTTGGGCATATTAAATAAAAGACTGCATAATTATTTCTAATTGCCAACTGTCATCAAATCAGTTTTAAAGCTATAGAGGCATGTCTTTAGCTGAGAAAATTAATGCTTAGGGATGAAATAATATTCTAGAAACCTGTATGACAAAGGTGTAGAGAATTATGTTTCATGTTTTCCGGGATAAATAACTACTCTCATAAAGCAACAAATTTCCTCCATCAGAAGAAGCTGCAAATTGAGAAAGAAGGGAAATTAGTGAAATCAGTTAACAGCTTCAAGTGCCTGGGAGGGTTGGCTGAGGTGAATGGAAGTCTGAATGAGGAGGTCAAAGCTGGAATTAGAGGGGCTGCAGACAACTAGCATATATTATCAGGGTAGTGTATGACAGAAGAATGCCAAAGAAGCTGAAAAGTAAGGTGTACAAAACAGTGGTGTGACCAGTACTACTGTACTATATGGTACAGAAACCTGGGCAGTGAAGGTGTGACAAGTAGTACTGTACTGTACTGTATGGTACAGAAACCTGGGCAGTGAAGGTGTGAGCAGTACTACTGTACTGTATGTACAGAAACCTGGGCAGTGAAGGTGTGACCAGTACTACTGTACTGTATGGTACAGAAACCTGGGCAGTGAAGGTGTGACCAGTACTACTGTACTGTATGGTACAGAAACCTGGGCAGTGAAGGTGTGACCAGTACTACTGTACTGTATGGTACAGAAAACTGGGCAGTGAAGATGTGACCAGTACTACTGTAAAACCTGGGCAGTGAAGACAGAACACTTAAGGAAGATAGAGGTGATGAGTGGTAGGATGCACGCTGTGGGACAGATGAAGAAATGAGGACATCAGAGCAGAAACCCAAGTAATTTCAATTGCAAAGAAGGTCAACAAGAACAGATTATAATGATTCAGGCACATATGCAGGAAAGCAGAAGACAATCTGGTGAAGATAATGTGGGGCAGACAGGAAGAATGCAATAGGAAACAAGAAAGTCCAGCAAAGTAAAAAATGAGATGATGATGATAAAGCAAAAAATTATCAACTCATCAGGTGAGCAAAACTAAAACAGAATCTGAGCTTTAGATCACTGCCATGAAGTGCAAGATTCCCAAAGCAAAAATCATCCATCTAAACCCTACTTTCACACAATCAGTGTATACTCACCTGTAGGTCTAGTACAACCATGAAACACTACCCCTGTTCAGAAGCATTGATAATTCCCAGTCTGTTCATGCCTCTGTTCATAAACAGTAACGCTTCATTTGGTGCAAGGAGTCACCTTCCAGGAAGGAATTTGTAATTCTCTCCATTTCAGTTCAGGATGCAGAATTGTAACATATAAAGGCTGGAAATTTATATCAAATTCCAATCATATGATGGTCCAGATTTTCTGAGACATGCAGCCTTAAACTTTTGGGGTCAAGAGCTTCCAGATCTAATCCAAAATGCAATGTATTGTTTTTTTATGCCTTGCATACATTTTTATTCTTCAACTTGAATGGTGTACAAATGTTCAGTCAATTTTAATTACACTTCAGAATAACCCAGAAGTGTCAAAGACTTTGTACTGCTTAACATTAACATAATTATCTTTGTGGATACAAAACTGCTATTTGTATTTATCTCTCAAGGAAAGACACATTTTCCTTAGGTGCTTGAAAGGATGGATGTTTACTGTTCTAACTCTTAGTTTCACTAGGATGTTCAGACAGACATATGGAAAGCATTATAAAGACAACGAACATCTTTGAAGGCATGAAAAATCTCAGTGAAGTGGATTTGAAGCAGGAAAAATCCTACACATGAAAAGTTCAGAATGTGGTAATTTACTTGTTTGGACCACAATAACTGAAAAATAGTATCTAAAGAATTTAGTGCTAATTGGCACTACATAATCTCTTCCCACTGTTTGTAAAAAGTGGCACATCAAAACAGACATTTCGGAAGAAAAGCCAAGTCTCAAAGTTATGCAAAATCTTGCAGACAGTATGTAACTGTGATGACTGGAATAAATATGGGCAGAGAAGATGGGTGAAATGCAGGCAATATAAACTTTAGCAGACATGGTAATTAATTGAAGACGTTGCCAATAATTGGTGCCAGCTGTTTAGAAGACAGACTGTACCAACTTGGTAGAAATGAGGCCACTATAGATACGTAGGACCCCTTTTCCAATTCTTTCACCAAGCTTCTTCTTAAGAATACTAGAAAGGAATAAAAAAGGAGGAGTATGAAGTCACAGCAATCTTTTATTTACAACTATGTTTTCTCTATATACAGTAATCCAGGCTTAAATGTCATCTACTGCATTATTAAGACCAGTTATACTGAGGTACGTTTAAGTCCATTTTCATTACTACAGCAGGCATAAAAAAAAAAACAAAAGCTGATTCATATGGCAACAGGTGACAGAGACTTAGCGACAGTGTAGAAATTTATAAAGAGTAGAGACTTAGCTGCACAGTGAGTATTAATATTGTAGAGGGCTATGATCTACTCCAAAATCGTAGATCTATCAGTAATGAGGAATACTACAGTGGTAAAAAGCTAAGGCTTTAACTTGGGTTTTCTAAGTAAACAAGTCTAAAGCCAAGTAAAGTAGTGTGGGGAGTGGGGTAAAGAGTTCCTTGTGAGAGAAGGAAAAATGCCAACACGATTACCCCTGTAATGCAGCTAGGAGGAGTTCTACCTGGACACTGGCTGGGAGCCATTTTTCTAGGCTAAACAAAAGGTCACACAGCCTTTCTCAAGGCTACTACAGTTGGATTATCCACAGCCCTCCCTGAGGCCACTACAGGGGGCACCTCTTAGGAGCATTTTTCAAGGCTGTAGTGCGGTTCTCACTCTGTAGAGCTTTTTTCAAGGCTTCCTCCAGGTAGGACTCCTCCTAGCTACATTACAGGGGTAATCATGTAAGTAAACAAGTCTGAAAAAGGTAGTGACAAAAATAACTGCAGTAGAACGACTTTGTCCTATTAAGTAGGAAGAAAAAGAATTAGAAATGCAAATCAATCTGTTTAATCTTATGGCACACTGACTAATAACAGAGGGAGTACAGTGAATGAAAAATTAGGCAGGCATGAACACATGCTTCACAAACTACTATCACAATTAAGTAAACCTAACAGGCTAAAAAATGCAGGTGCTTTACAACAAATATTATACTTACGCTGTGGGATGACTATAGGGTGACTTATTAAGTCCTTCTGATGCCATATGTACACCATAGGCAGTTGATTGCTCATTTCAGATTTATGCAGTAAATACAACTGCAGTTCAAGTGAAATTCCAGTGTCATACTTGCCTTGCAAAATGAATAAACATGAACAAGAGAACCAAGATCTACTAACGACAAGCACATATGTAATGTATAGAAGGCTATAACTCAAAGGCTGCAAATGCTTACTTCCTGTAGGAATCTAACACTCCAGTACAGACTCTGTACTGGTCCTATACACAGACAGCTACATGAAACTTCTCTTAATCACCCTGCAATTTATGTCACTATAAAAATGGATTGTTTGTTCTTTCTATCTATCCCACATGGATATGTCACACCAAATACAAATATTATGTGTATACCGTATTAGCAACTAGAAGCAAAAGCATAATAGCTCCTGCAGAAGTACAGAGGTCTCTGGAGTTGTAGCCAAGTACTTTTCCTGCCATGACTAATCACAATTCTTTTCTAAGTGCTCAGCAGAGTATGAAGGGCATATACAAGCCAGCAGAAATAATGTTCATTTTCTGGCTCAGAATTTTTCAAATGCCAGAACCTTATATGCATATATTATTAAAGCAATAAAGAGAATAAACCATTTTTTCCCTTCTAAAGCTTTCTGAGATGCATAACACTGGATAACAAATACAGATTAAGGTAATGCATGCATTCTACATTTTAACAAAGTATAAATTTAAACATCAGGCTGACTATAAATAAAACATGAATTCTTCATTTCAGTTCATCTGTTTACAGGATGCTGTGATCATGACATGGGAAGTAGGTCCTAATCTTTGAGAAAAGTAAATCTTTCTAAACACTGAGTTCCGAAGTCAAACAGATGACCTTAAGAGTTAGTGTGGGTGAAAATGCTTCTTTAACGCGTTGCAATTCATGAAGCTCATATACTTCAAACCGTGTCCAAATGCCATTGTAATAGTTCTGCATGCCCTTCACACCAATTACAGAAACTGCAATAATGAAAGAAAACAGTAATTCACTATATAATCCATAAAATAAAAAAGGTAGATTTATTACATACTTTGTCATGAAGAGGGATACCCATTCTAATAAAGTAAGTGCATTTTTTCTGCTTTGCAGATGGTAGTACAGAGACAGGAAATGGTCTGTACTCATGATTTTCAGGAGCAGGTTTCCCATTACAATCACCGCATCTTACCATTAAGGCTACAATTGCCATAGAACACAAGCCTTTCTAAATTTAAAAGATTTCCTTGGAGGCCGTATCTTTCTAAACATATGAACAATGAATTTCTGTAATATTAAATGCAATGAATGACATCAGACATAAATGTGTATGCTTGCATTCGTGCCATCTAACTTACCCTATTTTCTCAGTTTGCTTTGCAGGTATTTTTGTCTCCCCACTTATGCCCACACTTTTTACTTCATTTAACCTTACACACAAAGGTCTTTAGATAATTTTCTATGGAATCAAACATTAGCATCACTTGCTAATTTATCTGAAGTACAACTTATTTCGTTCCAAAGTAATACACCTATATATGACTTAGTACATTAAAAAAATGTGACTTGTCATAACCTGTAGCTATGAGAATATGATTCATGTACTCACTCCTGTTTTACAGGTACTTTTCCAAATAAAACTAATGTATGTATCCATACACTCAGGCATACCTTCTGCATTTGATACTGCAGTAAAACACTTCTACTCCCAGACCTTTTTTCCTAGTACTACAATGAGACAGCTAAAGCTCCATTTACTACAAAGAATTTTGATTGGGATTCTCCAGTTATAAATAAGCAGTTGTGCATTGTCAACATGGATGTCATAATTCACCTTTTGATCTTTGCTTCACTCTGGCCTTGAGTAGAATTCTGCGACATCCACATCTTGAGCAACTAAGTTCAGTAAAATCAAAGATCCAATCATAATTCTCTATACTCTGAAGGGCACACTAATTATTATACTTTAGTAATGCCAGTTTAATGTAAAAATTGAATTATTGTTCCAGTAACTGATAGATTTTGTCTCATTTGTGTGAAAGATGATTCTTAAAATGCTAGCTCTTCTGTATTTTCCACACAGTCAGAAATCAACATCAGTTTCTGTTTAAGCAGTCCCATGATATGCTGTTGATATTTTAGCATATGGAATTGACAGTTTAAAGCCCTGATTGCTAAGGTTGCAGAAGTATAAACCTTTTTACCCCATCTGTCCAGCGCCCTGGAGTCTATCAGAAGGGGTAGGATTTTTAGCAGTAGAAGCCTTAATGCCCTTGGGCCCCTGAGAAATGGTTTCAGGGTCCGCAACAGGATTTTTGAAAAGGAATTTGTGGGACTCACGAACCCTGTAGTACCTGTCTGGTTTGCTAGGGGCTGGAGGCAAGGAATCAGGGACCATACTGGATTTCGAAAACACATCATCAACAATGTCTAGTACAGGAGGTATAGCCAAAGACCTATGCTGAGGAAGAAAAAGGAAATCCCTAAGCCTCTTTTGGATTTAGAGAAATCCTGACTTTCCCAGTGGAAATGCTCCCTTAAGGTATGTAAAGTTTCTCCAAAAGAGAAATCTTCAGGTGGAGAAGCAGAGGGAAATGGAATCCTCTGCATCAGAGTCCTCATAAGTAGGTATGGACAAATCCAGATCATTAGAAGAGTCAGAAGAAACAGAGTCCTGTTCAGAAGATTCATAATCAAGTTCAGTCCTAGGCCTCTTGGAGGGGGGGTTGACTACCCCTGATTAGAGTAATTAAATCTTAAGCCATTTGATCATTTGTTTTTTAGGCATAGGGGCCTGAACATGTGGCCTGGGCATCGGTTTCTTAGACAGAGATCGAGATTTAGGCCTTAGTATTGAAGTTGGAGTCGGTTTAATATGCAAATCTGTAGGCCTGAATACACCCTCAGTAGCCGGTGCCTGCTCAGCGGCTCTGGACCCATTCAAGGTAGAGACATCCGCGGGTTCTATATGTGAAGCATCTCATGGCATACCGGACTCCGAATGGATCTCAGTAGAGGCCTGCGAATCAGAAGTAGCGGGTATCAGGGGCTGCAAAAGTGCCTCACTGAGTACCGGCGAACTGTCGATTGGCTTAGGAGAAGCGTCATCGGCAGTTTTGGACCTCAATGGCCTGTCTTTGTCTTTTTCTTTGTGTTTTTTCAGTATTCCGGTAGTCGGATGGCTAACAGACGTCATTTCTGGATAATTAAACTGAGAACCGAAATATTTAGAAGCAAAAATGTACCAACGACGATAGTGCGCTGATTAAATAAACCACAAAACCGACAGCAAGGTACATCGTGGTCAGGGCCTAGGCAAGGAATACAGTACAAATGAAAATCCTTATGAGGTATTTGCTTCCCACAAGTAATACAATTATTAACTTTTACTGACATTGGTAAGGAGCAACAAAAAGTTTCCCCAATGGGGTACTTAGTTTTTAGTTGAAGACTTCGGTTCTGAAACTTGAAAACTAAAGTTTCAGGATTCGGCCGACCAGCACTTGTGAACTGCTTCTGATTCGGGCACCGTGTGGCAAGAAAGACTAATCTAATAGCATCGGCTGCGTGTTTTAAACCCCTGATGACCTGACGTCATGGAAGAAGGGACAGCAACCGACGCAGGACCCAAGACTTTGTTAATCAGGCCGACTGAGGGAAACGTGCCAGCAGATTACCCAAATGTAATGACTGCAACAGTGAAACATGAAGAACATCTTTAGTTGCAAACATCACTTATAATCTACCCACTCACTGTCAGTCAAACATAACATAGCTCATTCAAATCAATAGGATCATAGGAAGTTACTAGACTACTGGCCCTGAAGCCCTTACAAGCCTAGCCAAGAATTTAGCACATGTTCCAACAAGTCAGCACCCTATGCCACTGTCCAGCAGGGACACAGGTGGAATCCCAGGGGTGTATTTTCTGTTTCCCATCCAGTTATCCAGGTTGCGCTTAAAAAGGTTTAATGAGGTACTCTGCTTTACATGTACAGAGAGTCAATTCCACAAAAAGGGTAGTCTCCAGAACACAAATCTGTCCTGCCAATGAGTCCTATTGATGTCATAGACCAGGTAGAGATCACGCGTAAGGGTTACTCATGTGGAGTTTGATTTGTGCATATGCAGCAGTCCCATCAGAGCGGGGTCTGAGATTGCACTGTATACCAGACAGAGGTCACCTCTGAGGAGTCTTTAGGAGACTGAGTAGAGGGACAGGGCTTTAAGCCCATCTGTGCAGGGTAGATATTTGAGGCCCTGGATTCTCCAGGTGAATAACCTCTGTGGTCTCTCTAGCTGGTGCATGTCCTTTGTGAGGTACATGCTGAAAAGGGCATTGTACTCAATAATGGGTCTTATAAGGGAAGAATACATGGATGAGATACCCTTACTAATGAGGTAAGCCATGTAGAAAACTTTCCATACAATGGAGGCAATATGGTGATCAAAAGGCAGATTGCTATCAACCTGGTTGCCAAGTCCCTCACAACTGATTGCATGCTTAGTACCTTTTTATCAATGTGATAATTTGTGGGGATGTCACTCTCCCCAAAAGGGATGATGATACTTTTTTTTTTGGCCTTCACTTTGAGGCCATGTTTCTGGCACCAGTCATTTGTTTGGGTGAGACCCTCTTGGAGGATGTCCACATTACTAGGAGAATTGATGACAGCACTCAGCTTCTAGTCATCTGTAAACTTGGTCAGCCATAGCCCACTAGATTTGGCCTGCACCTCTGAGAAGTATATCCCAAGACTGATCACTGGGGTACACCACTTGTTATGGGTCTACTACTTGAGGTGGCTTCCCCTGTTTTGACTAGGTGGGTTCTATCATTGAGCCAGTTTGCTACTCATCTGGTAACATATGGATTGATGCCTAGTTGAGAGAGTTTATCTATTATGCCTGAGTGGGGAATAGTATTAAAGGCTTTGGCCAGGTCAAGGTAGGTGGTGTGCACCATTTTACCCTCGTTTATGGCCTTGGTGACTGTCTCACACTTCTTAAGAAAGAAGTGGCAAATTTCACAACACCCATGCAGATGGACAATAGAGGTATGACTGCTGAATCCTACACAAATGCACTTTATAAGCACTTACACAAGTGCATGGATCATGCCATCCCCAACAGAACCAAGATGCTATCCTCCAAAAATAGGAAGCCAATATGGTGGTCTTCTACCATAAACAAACTTGACAACAGAAGAAAGAAACTATTGCAAAAAAGAGTAAAATCCCATGACTGGAGGAACTCCTTGGTCAGCCTCAGTAAGAATCTGAGATCCCTCATAAAATCCTCCAAAGCTAGTTATGAAAAAAAATCACCACTGATTCTAAAGACAACAACAAAGCATTCTATAGCTATGTGAAGAATCTCAATGGCAAAACTCAGATCTGCTCTGAGTTACAGCACAATGGCACTAAATATACAGAACCAACTGATATTGCCAACATCCTGACAGATAGGTTCAGTGCTAATTTTACCCCCCTCTCACCCCCAAAGGGCCCATCTCTATATCGGAAGAATGCAAAGTTCCTGCAGTCACGGCTGCACAGGTAAAAACCTCACTCTCCATAGCCAAGAACATAGCATCCATGGAACCTGACAACATTCCAGGCTGCCTTCTACATGAACTACAGAATGAACTGGCACCCCACCTAAGTACCATGTTCAGTCATAGCCTCACCTCAGGCTTTGTGCCGATTGAATGGCGCACCGTGACTGTTATCCCACTCCACAAAGGGGGAGCCATGACAGACCCTGGGAACTACCACCCCATTAGCCTGATGAGCCTGGTCTGCAGGGCCATGGGACGTATCATCATGGAACTCATAAACAAAGACATTGGAGATCTCCAAACTCTGGAACCCGCACAGTTCGGGTTTGTAAAAGGCAAATCATGCCTCCTAAACTTGACAGACTTCTTTGAAATAGTCACCAAAGCCATAGATGAGTGTAAGGTGGTTCACACAGCCTATCTAGATCTTGCCAAGGCATTCAACACCATCCCCCACTCTGGAATTATAGATAAACTCACTAAACTACATATAAATCCCTATGTCACACTGAAAGAGCCTACACAGTGAAAGTAGCAGACTCCAAATCAGACTTCAGACCACTGACAAGTGGAGTACCACAGGGTTCAGTCCTGGGTCCTCTCCTGTTTGGTATCTACTTCTCTGAAATACAGGCTAACACAGAAGGTCTTTGGCTAACTAAGTTTGCAGATGACTGCAAACTAGGAGCCATAATCAAAACTCCTAACGATGTGGACATCCTACAAAAGGGCCTCACTGAGACAGATGCCTGGTGTCAAAGCCATGGCCTCAAGCTCAGTACCAAAAAATGCATTGTCATCCCCTTTGGTAAAAACGCTGTACCCATGAACTACCACATAGGTGGTAGTCTACTTAACACAGAAAGTATGATAAGAGACCTTGGGACACAGGTGGACAGTAGTCTCTCCTTTGATAATCACATCACCACAGTGGTCAGGAAATCCTTCTACGTGGCACACCTCATCACAAAAGGTTTCTCATCCAGACAAAAAGAGGTCATTGTTCCCCAATACTCATTACTCATTAGACCCATTATAGAGTACAATGCCCCTTTTGGTATGTACCTCACAGGACATCTACAGCAACTGGAAAGGCCACAGAAATACCTCATAAAGAGGATTACTGGCCTCACATAGTTGCCCTATGCAGACCATCTTAAAAAACTCCAGTTTTACTCCGTCACATATCGTCTACTCACAGGCAATATCTGCCTAACTTACAAAGCTGTCAAACCCAGAGCTGTTGGACATGCTCCACTTAAAGAAATCCCAATCCCTCTGAGCTACACACTCTAAGGACCTAAACCTTGTCACCACAATAAACAGAACATGCTGGAGGGATAGATTCCTGTCCTAGAGACTTCCCATACTCTGGAACAGACTACCTATTTATGTCAAACAGAGCTCCTCATTAGCACTCTTCAAGAAAAATCTTGATGATTGGATGGGAAATAGGAAATTCACCCTGGGGATCACTTCTGTGGCTCTACTTGACATGGGCACAGGAAAATAATTTTCTTGGGTGGCGAAAGCCAGGGTACCCTTTTTGGGTAGGCTTATATAGGCCCTAGGGCCAATAGCCTAGTACCTACCTATGAAGGAAGTCGACCAAATTTAACAGGCATGACCTCATCTTGACAAAACCAAACTGTGTGGGATCAAGTGTCTGGAGGTTGCCTATGTCTTTGTTTATGAGGTCCATGATAATCCACTCCATGGCCTTGCAGCAGGCTTGTTACGCTGATGGGTCTATAAATTTCCTGATTCGGTGGATGCTCCACCTTTGTGCAAAGGGATGACAGTA
Organism: Protopterus annectens; assembly: GCF_019279795.1. Taxonomy (NCBI): domain Eukaryota; kingdom Metazoa; phylum Chordata; order Ceratodontiformes; family Protopteridae; genus Protopterus; species Protopterus annectens. Next base: position 656,313,014 of record NC_056748.1, read on the forward strand.
GCAGTCCTCCACTTGGCTGGGATGAAGCCGGTACTCCAAGTTTGGTTGAATAGGGTGCTTAATGGTGCTGCAAGTTCCTGTCAGAGTTCATGTAGAATGCAGCCTGGGATGTTATTGGGTCCTATTGGAAGTTGTATTTTTTGCCTTTGAGAGGGCAGTGATGACTTGCTCCCTAGAGATAAGGGGAGGGGGGCAGGTACTGGAGATGCCCTGTTTTACAGATGGGGGGGACAGAGGAGTTAAGTTTTCACTGTACCTGTCTGCCAGCAGGTTGGCTACAGCTACAGCATCCTGTCTTCTTTTAAATGTCATTCCTCCCCTGTATGTATTGCTCCCATAATTCCCATTTTTTTTCCTATGTAATTTGCTCCATTCCTTTTCTAAAGATCCCAGTTCCAGTTGTTTTACCTCTGTTACTATATTCACCACTTCTAACACAGTTGCTGTAGGTAATGAGTTTCATTTTCTAGTACTTGCTTTTTTGGCAGCCACCATAATTAGACTCTGCAAGACCTCATTACGTCTAGGCAATTGTGATTCTGTATCACAGCTCAGTAAAATCATTTCCCTAGATGCATCAATTTACTCACCCAGTATCTCTGACACAGTAGTCTGCATGTGATCTTTACAGTCTGCCAACTCATTAGACTGCCAAAAAATATGCTCCCAATTATCACTTTCTTCCCCATCATACCTCCAATGTTTGCTGTCTACCAGAGGAAAAATTCTGTGAAGTCTACCTGGGAAGTAAAAATACCTATGTAAACATTTCCAAGCAAAAATCCTAAATCATCTAAATTTTGTTGCATATCTGGAGGACATAAATATACCCCCTACTGTTTCTTTGTGAATTGTTTATCCAATCTCTCTTCCCAACCTTTTCTAACCTCCACTAATTGATTCCTACAATTATCATGCAATATTTTGTATGCTCTACTAATTTTTCCTTTTTTAACAGCAGGTTCTGTTCAAGATTCTTTGAAAACTCTACTAATTCTGGTCTTTCATTTAAGACCCCACTATTTCTTTCTCTTCACTTATACTCTGACATCAATCCTGGACACAGAAGACAATCTTTAATTTGCAGTCCAAACACATTTTTCTATCTTTACTACCAAAAGAAGAAGCACCACAGTGTATCCAACTGCCCAAATAAATCCTGCAAGCACACATACTATTGTCTTAGAGTGTATTTGACTTTCAGCTTCTTAAGTCAGGTTTTGCTGTTTTTCACTTACATGTTTTTATTTACATGCGTTTAAGGTTTATTATACTCGAACACAAAACAAAAATATAAACACATACATACACTGTTAATTTTAATTGCATTAATATTTCATAATAGATAATTATTGGTTTTAAATGTTTTACACTGATTTTTTACACTATTTATCTATTATTTTAAAATATTGCTTTAAAACAATGTGTTAGATGAGAACTGTTTAAGCTATATATTTTAGGTAATGAATGAATGTGGTTGCCACATTAGGAGCAGCTGATTCCTGCTGATTCAGGAACCAGCTGACTTTTCACTTCCTTTTCACTTCCTATATAGTGTATGGCCTATGTTGTATAATTATCTGAAGAAGTTGGGCTATGTGGCCTGACGAAAAGCGCTTTACGTGATTTTTTGTTTTTTGTAATAAACAGTACGTTAACTCATCGTGCTTGCAGGATTTATTTGGGCAGTTGGATACACTGCGGTGCTTCTTCTTTTGGTAGTACGGATCCAGTTTGTGTTTGTGTCTTAGCTACATTTTTCTATCTTCCCATTCTATTAGCTTTCCCTCTCTAGTTATTTGCTCCCAATTCCTTGGTTCCTTTGCCAGTTTTCTGCAATAAATTCCAGCCCCCTCATCTATTGTCTGTAGCCCTAATTGCAGTCATCCCTATTGGCAGAATCTCCTTTCTTCACTCCCATTTTGGCTTAGTCCTTAGAATACTTTCTGCTACTTTATGAATATAATATTCTGTATGATTATTGTTATTCTCCTTAAAGATCTGCATCTAAAATCCCAGTATCTCCTGGTTTCTTGAGCTTCCCCCCTGTTTCATCATCATCCCTTTCCACTTTGAATTATAGGCTTCTGCTTGTGCAATGTATAGGAGGCTTAACTGTAGCTCTGAAATACCCATTCAAATTGTGTAATCCCAATCTGCCTTGTTCTACTAGAAGAATCAGGTAATCCCATTTGACTCTTGCTGTCTTCACCTCTCAGATAAAATCCTCCAGCTCTTAATTGTTATCCACAACTTCTCCTCTGGTTAATAAAAATAAGCCTAACCTGTGTATAAGACCAAAGGGACCGAAAACATTTTAACTGCTTGTATTTTACTACCCATACACATACAACAGAGCTTCCAATTTCTCAGTTTTTGTATTATCTATTGTTTGGTCTTTTCCCACATACCCTTAGCTGCCTCACCGGAATCATTTTTAATCCATACTCCTAAGTGCTTCATTTTATCATGTCCCCCACAATATGGATATTGCTGAACCAATTTCTGTGTGGATACATAATTTACTGCTATTGCCTTTGTTTTAGCTTCATTAATTTTGTATCCTGAAAAGATCTGAAACTGCCTCAAAATTTCCACAACACTTAAATGTCCTTTTCTGGTTTTATCATGTATAAAATAATATCATCTGCAAATACAGCCAGCTTTTTTGGGTTACCATACCAATTACATCTTTGGATTTCTATGTCCCTTATTTTCTTTGCCAACAGTTCTAAATATAATGCAAATAACAAATGGAAAAGAGGACACCCCTGGCCTGGTTCCTCTGCTCAAGCAAAACTTATCAGAGAGGAAGCCAACCACTTAAATTTCTGCCTCTGATCCCTCATATATCTTCTTAATCAACCTTATTATTTTATGAAGGAATGCAAATGCTTCCATTACCCTGCTTATAATGTCAAAGGCTACTCTGTGAAATGCTTTCTCTGCATCAAGACCCACCAACAACAGTGGTATTTTCTTACATTCTGCTTCCCTCAAGATAACCAACATTCTGTTAATGTCAAATCTTTGCCTCCCCTCCACAAAATCACAATGATCCACATCTATCAATTTAGCATCACTTTTGCCATTATTTTAGCCATTATAGATATAAACACTTTATAATCATGGTTTAGTATTGAAATGAGTCAGTATAAAGGTGGATCTCATGGGTCTTTAATCTCTTTAGGTATTACAGCTACTAACACTTTTTTCCAGGTTGTTGGTACTTCTCCTTTTAAAATACTGTTAAACAAACCTTCCAGATCTTTATCAGTTTTTACCCTCCTACCTTCCTAACTTCCACTGGAATACCATCTGTTCCTGAGGATTTTCCTGTGGATTGGTTATACATCACCATTTTTATCTCATCTCCTACTATCCTGTTAGTAATTGAGCCTTATCTACCTTTAACCTTGGCATATTTAATTCTTCCATAAACATTTCCGTTTGTACCTTTTCTTGATTTCTATATTTCTCTGCTTTATAAAGATTTTCATAGAATTTCTGAAATATTTCTAATACCACTACAGGATCTCTTGTTATCTTCTTTGTTATAGGCTCCCTAAGCTTGGCAACGGCCCTACTTGCTGTTGCCTCAGTTGTTGTGCTAAAAGTTTTTGTGCTCGAGTTATTATCAAAGAATAGTTGTTTGAAAGCAATCTTTCTAAACACATGCATATTATCGAAGTATTTCTTTATTTTCTGTTTAACATTCTGCAGTTGCTCCTCTTATTCTGTGAGATTCCCCCTGTTCTGCAATACTTTAAAATATGTGAGTCTCTCTAAACAATCCTTCTTACTTCTTAATCATATCTACCCTTTTATTTACACCCTATTTTTAAACTCCATTTTAACTTTATCCCACTCCCTAGCTATATTTTCAGAAGAGATTTCTGAAATTTCCACTACCCATTCCTTAAATTCCTCTCATTTCAACAGATAGGTGGGAAAGTACAGTGTCTCATTTTTATTTCATTACCCTGAGTTTTTATTTTAGTTATTATTGGTGCATGATCATAAATAGTTATTGGGTGCATATCAAGGCTATCGATTAAATGCATATGTAACTGTGAAATGTAAATTCTGTCTACCCTAGCCCAGTTTTTGTATCTTGGGGAATAATATGTAAATTCAATCCAAACTCCTAGTACTTAATTCGCATCTTCCATTCCAAATATTTTCATACATTTCTTCAAAAATCTACCCTCCTTTATTATATTTTCCCTTTTGGGCCCCCCAGACACATCTTCACTGCTGCAAGTCAAATTCCAGTCCCCACCTATAAGTAATATTCCTTGTTGAAAGCTGATTATTTCTCCCAGATTTTTTTTAATCTCCATTACAGCAGTTTTAGGTGGAATACAAATGCATGTCAATGTAATCTTCCTCCCTTGCCAGTAGCCCCTTAGTACTACATATCTACCATTATGATCTTTTTGTCTTCTTCTATCACTATTGGAACTCCTCTTGTAGTTAATATAAGTACTCCTCTTTTCCTTTGTCCCAGGTATTCCACTGAATAACCATCCTGAAAACATTTCTTTATCAAATTCACATGTTCATTTCTTTCCAAGTGTGTCTCCTGTAGCACAGCTATTTGCACTCTACATATTTAATACAATTCACTACTCTTTCTTTTTTGAATTTATCTGTAAGAGCATTCAGATTTAAAGACATTACACTAAGCAACATTGTGTGAGTTATTATTCCCACCTTTTATGAGTAACAGCTTTTTGTTAAATGTCTAGTTCCAGGTTCTGTGTTACATGAATAAACTGCTTGGCAGGTTGATCTTTTATACAGTTGTTTCCATTTGAGCCTATGTCAAATCTTACAAAACTTTTTTTTTGATTTATTGAAAGCCCACAAACAAACAAAACACTCCAAATATCCCTAAAACCTGTTTACTTAATACTAACACACAAAACTATGTATATCTGCAAATATTGAAGATTTATCATTCTAACAGGAAAATGCATGTCAAACTGACTGCCACACTGACAAACTAGAGTTAACCTAAAAGAAAGATTATCCATGCTAAGCCGCATAGTACAGCCTGTGCGTCTACTTAGTGCTGTCTGTTTTTGTCTTATCTTTATTGCTCTCCCAGGTGGGAAAACAATTGCATGCTTTCAGAAAACATTATCTTCTAGCCATTTCTCTTTATCAGATTGTCTCCATGGATACATGAGGACCAGATACAGAGTTGCTACTAGGCATACATTTATTTGCTAGAAAAAAAAATGTTTATAATATTCAATGTTCTTTTTCATTTACTTTCTTTCTTTAAAATGTGTTACAAGATCAAGCTAAGGGCCTTAATCCAGTTATTTTCACTATGCAAGAGTGAGAGAAAGTACATCAGTTTTTCTTTTGTTATGCTCTTTTGAACAGACTTTTCTTCTTCTTTTTTTTTTTAAACTGCAGTGCCTACATTTCTTAAAACTGAACAAGGAGAAAGAGAGAGAAGGAAGAAAGAAAGGGAAAAAAAACAGGAGCACCTGTTTAAATTGGTTTCCCCACTACACTTAAACCAATTGAGACACCTTTACTTTATACCATATAAAGAAAATCATGCACTATAAAATATTGCTATTAAGCAAATATTTTTTTTCTTACAGTTAACTTTCCTCTTCCCCTCTCCTAAGTATTTTTGAACATTATTGATAATGAAGAGAGGCATATGCTTTAGTGTCCCCTACAAGTTTAGCAAAGCCCAGAATAGTCCAATATTTCCAAATATGTTTCTTGTTCTGTAATGTTTCATAAATATAATTATTGCTTTTTAATCCCATATTTGTCAATTTCTGTTACTTGTTTTATTCTTGTTTATCTCCATCTCCCAAATCCTGTCTCTGTCTCATTTGCAATGTACTCTCAATTCTTCTGCCTGACTCTTGAGCATTTTTCCTACTCTCAAGCATTTTCTGTTGAAACATTGGAAAAGGTTTCACTGGCACAGTTTCTCTGTGGCCTTTATTTACCAGAAGAACAAGAATCACAATCTCTTTCTGTTTCACAGCTCATTTTGTTGGACAAACTTTTTTATTTCCTCCTTAGCATGTACTGTATCAAAAAATGATTTTGTCTCTCCAAGAAAGAATTTTTATGATAGCTGGCTGCAGCAGTCTGAAAGTCAAGCCTGCTTCTCGACATTCTATGAATAGTGGAATACATTTACTCCTCCTCTGCCTGGTGTTCAATGAGTAATCATTCTCAACAAACATGTTGCTGTCTACCACTTTTAGTACTTTGCCCTTCTGCCAGTTTTGTCAGAATCAACTCCATTTGCTGGTAGGATTGCATCTTTACTAATAAAGGTCTAGGTTGCTTTCTCATAGCCAGCTTTGGAGCATACACACAATGAGCCATTTCAGTTAACTCCTGCTGTGGAATACCAGTCCAGTTGTTTATTAATGCTTTCATAAACTTAATACAGACTGTTCCTTCCAGCTTCTCTGATATGCCAGATAATCTCAGGTGTTCCCCTATGTGGTCTGTCCTCTAATTCTATCATTTTTTGAAACATCCCTTCTTCTCAGATTCAGACAGCCTTTTCTTCAATTTGACCTCTGATTTTTGCAGTGTTATCACCTCATCTGAATATCTGTTTAAAGCCTCTTCCACTTTTCCAGCCTTTTATTATTTGAGTTGTATACTCCATCAGTGTTTCATTTATCAGGTATGTGTGCACTTCTCTCATACTTTTCTCTAGGTTAGTGAAGGCCATGTCTGGAGCTTGCACTCCTTTTTCCTGAACAGCTGCAGTAATGTTCCCACTCAGTGTTTTTTCCTCACCTTTTGTAGCTGATTTTCTTTCAGGTTTTCTTTATTTCTTTTTTCCTGGCATCTAGGCAGTGCACTTACTAGCAAGTTACTGAATTTACCCAGAAACACAAGTCCACTGGCTTTCTCCACTGAGTTTCTATTTTCATACTGGGAGAACTAGAATTTAGTTGTTACTCAATGTGCAGCCATCTTGGAAGTCCAGTGATATTGCTACTTTGATACGAAACTTTATTTTAATCCATGAATATCAGCAACAATGCTAACTTAACTGTCATGCCTAAAGGCTAGTATAGCCCTCAACTTATACCTCCCACTAACTGATCTAGAAAGTTTGCATGAATCTGAATACACTAACACACACACTGGGTCATCAAAAAAAATAAATAAATAATGGCAGCCCATCAGTGATACAAAAGAGCACTGCAATTAAGAAAGAATATATAACAATAAAGCACTATTAATATTTTTATGCTAACTATAGGGAAATACCTAAAATACAACTAAATATAAAAAGGAACACAATTGCCATATAATAAAATTAAAAAAATACACTTACTCTTTTTTCTTTAACCAGTTCAAGGTTAAGGATGAAAATGTGAGTCAAATATATTAACAAGCAGTAATAACATGACACATATTATGCTTATATGTAATGGATACTGGTAGACAAAATATTTTCAGGTACTGAATGGACAGATAAACAGAACATAATTCTCTCAGTCCTCTAAAGTCTAATGTTTGGGCAGGCTACTGTTACACCGACAACCATGTGCAACAATATGAACATAAGATCTTCCCAAAGAAGAAACTGGTATCTAGACACCCTCTATCCCTGCAGTAAAAGTGGTAGATAGAGAGATGGAGGGATAAAGTAAAAATCAAATGTTATGCTATAAGTTAGCTACTGACTGATTCAAATTCTACAGGGAATGGACACATACTGCCAGAGCCAGATCTATCACAAGGTTCTACAGGCACCCTGTCTAAGGCACAGAGCTAGTTGGAGGTGCTACTTTGGTACTGTGGGGTGTGCCTGAAAACAGAACACTTTAAATCACTGCATGGAGATACTGAGAACACAAGTAAAATGAGTAACAGCTGACATAGTCTGAATCCTGAAACTTTATCTAACTGAACTTTACATTTCTAGTTTTGACTTGCTATACATAAAAAGAAAGCAATTAAGTCTTCAAATCTCTAATGTGTTTAAGAATGTATGCATTATAATTGCAATGAATTCAAGGCAATTAAACCATTTAGAAAACGCATTCCCAAAACTGAAAGTGAGATTTGCCTAGCTGAGTAGCATTGAGTGTTTCCTTTCTTATTCATACGTTTACCAGTGCAAAACATATTAACTGCATACTTCATAAATTCAAAGGAATACATATCTATTTTCAAGAAAAATGGAATAGAAGGAAAATGCACTGAGTCACACAACCACAGTTTAATTTACTGCCCAACATGAAGAAAGAATGTTACACTGTTTCCAACAAGTATTCTCAAAAAGGCAGATTTTCTTCCATCAGGAAGCAGGCTAGTGATAGATAAGGAATTATTTACCCACTATGCTGGAAAATGAGAAGAATGAATGGCTCTAGTGACACTTAGTTCCAAAATATTTTGTTTTCATTTACTAATAAAGGGAGTGCTTACTCACACCCTTCAGTGTAGTACAAATAAACTAACATGCACAAAATTAGTTAAAAAGGTAATCCCATGTAACAAATTAGACAATAATTTTTAGTGCACAGGCATATCAATGTAGCAAACAAAGCAGGCACTTGAGTATATTATTTGTCAGATAAAGCAGAATATATGTCCATGGCAATGCATGTGTAGAAAGTCTGGAAAGAAAACAAGTGAAAATAAGCAATATAGTGATGGTATGTGCTTCAACAAAGTTATTCAATGAACAGCAACTGTTCACAAAACTTGAATGAAGAAGAACAGGTAAAAGCTTATGAAGTGACATCATTTTGAATTTGGGCACTAGTACAGACAGGTTTAGGAAAGAAAGCTCCATAACTGTCTCCAAGCATTTTCTTTCTTTGGCACTAAAAACATCCTTGAATAAAATCCCTTCCTACATAGGAAGAGGGAGTAGGTCCCATCACTCCCTGGGATACCATGGGATGAAGAACAGGTAGAAACAAGAGACTGATCTGGAGAAGGAGGAATTTTCTCCCACTGCCATCTGTAACCTTAATGAATGCTCTTCAGAACCTATTTGAAACTATCTTTTTTTTTTCAAAACAGGTTTATTGTTTTAACATACAAGAGAAATATCATAACAATTTTATACAAGTAATTAAAAATAAATATGATTATAACATTCAACAAAACAACTAAAGTATTTACAAAGACATCCACTACAATCAGATCAATTAATTAAACTAAAATACCATGCTATTGAAATTAGGATTTTTTTAACAAATTTTGTAAATTATCCCATACAATATAATAAGATGTTTTTCCAGCTGTTCTTGACCTAATTGTGTTTATTTCCATATGGCATACTATATTCATAACATTTTTAAATTCATTGAACGAAGGCGGTGTTATCTGAAATCCAATTTCTGGTTATTATTTTCCTAGCCACTGCTACAATAGACCATAACAAGGGAAGCTTAACCTTTTTAACACTTTGAGGTACAGGTGTGTTGAATAATATAAGAGATTTAGAAATAATGAAATTATCTGTAAAAAGAGCCTGCAAAAATTAATTAATTGACTTCCAGTATTCTTTCAATTTTATACAGTCATAAAACATATGGGCCCAGTCAGCATTAATTTCTACATTACATCTCTTACATAGATTATCTTTATTATTTATTTTATTCATCATCAAAGGTGTATAAAAAGATCTATGTAAAAATTTCCATGTATAAAGTCTCCAGACAATGGAAGACGTAGTTCTATAGGCAGATTCCAATATATATTGTTTATCTTGTTGATTTGGTGGGTCCCCATTAATAGAAGTGAAATAATTCCGGTATGTATCTACACTGTAAAAAGTTTCTTGTCTGATAATTTTATGTATGCATGAAAGTTTACCTTTATCAGAAACTTTATGTTGTAAATTTAATATCAAGTAATCAATCAGTGTTGGAATAGATTCCTTAACTGTTATAGACATTAGATCTATTTTATTAATGAGATGTTGTCTAAAGGTCTGAACCTCTAACCAGCAAGTTTCTCTTAGATCAAATTCTTGTTTTAAGAAATCTAGATTTTTAACTTTATTATCAGATATCAACTGATACCAGTACTTTAGATCATTATCTATAGCTAAATGAGTTCCTTCAGAAGTAGATGACAAAAGCATACCCTGAGTATACATTATAGGGAATATAATAAAATTCCATTCCCTATACTTAGGGTGCATGAATATAAAGTTACGATAGCTAATATTTGAAACTATCTGATGACAGAGTAAAATGGAGATTCAAACTATCTGTATGAAAAAGGGGGCTGACAGGTGGAAGGGGGAAACAATTTTTCTTAAATAGTCATTAGTCATTCTGACTTATTGGGCTGTCATGGTTTTGGGAGTTTCCAGAGTTCTTCATGGAACCCCTTTGCCATTTTTTCTTGAATGTATTTCTTATTCTGTTTTGTTCAAAATGTTTATTTTGTTAGTTTACCCAAACTGAATGAGGAGTTAGAAAATCCCTTGAAAAACGTGGAAAAGGTGGTCTGAACAATCTTAGAGATTCCCTATATCACCTTTTACCTTTCATCACACTTTTTGATCACCTCTGCAGCAGAGGGGCCAAAAATTCAATCACTATCCAAAGGAGAATTTAATATTTCATTTTTAACATCTGTAAAATTTTGAGAATGTAGCCATGCAACCCTCCACAAAAAAGTACCAACGACCACAGCTATGAGAGACTTATCAACAGGGTCACACACACACACACACACACACACACACACACACACACACACACACACACACACTGTATACAATGAGTAGTAACTTGAACAACAGAACAAATTAAATTATTTAAAGCAGACTTTTCCCCAAAAGAAGAAACTGCAGACAAAATATTCCTTATACCTTAACAATTAGTCAGAACAAAGCTCAGCATAGGAGCCTGACAATTTAAAATTCTGAAAATCAAAGTTGCAGAAGCATACACTTTTTTCCCTATATTTATCAATGCTCTTCTCATCCTTATCAAACAGAGTAGGATTGGAATTAACTAAGTATTTAGCAGATGAAGGATTAGCCAAATCTATGGCCGCTGGATCAAGTTTGGGAAGAGTGTATAAAAAACTTAAAACATTAAGGAATTTTATACATCGTATCTGTATTTATAGGGGCAGCCATCTGACTGTCAGGAAAACTGCAGGCAGTAACGCACACATCCTCAAAAGTTGAAAGAACTGGAGGAATAAATGCAGGCTCTGGAAATTCCTTCTGTAATAGCTCAACTTATTTTTCTGAGGGACTGAGAAACCTCAATGTTCTCCCACTGAGAAAAACTGGCACATTCTAGAAATAGTCTCAAAGAAAAAGAATCCCCACAGGAAGAGTCAAACTCAGCTCTCCTCTGATTCATAATTAGAAAACTGAGGAGAAAACCCTTTATCTTTTCCTAAATCCTCCTGTCCAGACTCAGAATCTTGAATTTCTTTAGGGAAAGAGATATTCTTCTTTCTTTTACCAGAGACTGTTTTACAAGAAGGATCAACAGTCTGAATTAACCCCCAAGCCAGACCCAGTAAATTACTCCTGTCTAAGGAAATTTGAGGAGTAGGAGCACAAACATGCTTAGTGTTCTGTTTCTTTTTAACAGGAAAACTGGGACAATATTGTTGTTAATGACAGCAGCAGCTTCCACAGCTACTGGCAAAGCATTCTGTCAAAACAGGGAGGTCTTTCCTATATCCTCTCCCAGGACCAACAATGACTCTCCTTTGCCCATGGAGGGGACTCCGACATTTGCAGAGGATGTGGCTACCCCAAGTCCATAAAGGCTGTAGGTGCTACACCAGAGGGATCCAGGATAAATAAGTGGCCAGGGGTACAACTAATGGCCACAGCAGAGTCACCCACCTGCAGCTGAGGCAAACTGCTAGCCTGCTGTGATGGCAAAGGCCGTTTGCTTACCTTTCTATTTTTGAGACTGGAAGAAGGACCAGCCATGGGACAAACAGACTGTTCCACAGCCAAACCGAAAGTGGTGCCTCTTTCCCAGGGAAAGCAAGCAGCAAATGCTAGTATACACTTAAAGTAAAATCACTTTTTGAAAAAAACAAACAAAGTAAAAAGCAATTTAGAACACTTTGCTAGCACCACAAAGTGAAATAAACAGCTTTTTTCACAAAAATTGTTTTACAGTAACTTTAAACAGCTTTTAAATGAGAGAAAAAAATAGCTATTCTGTTAAAAGTACAGTACAGCCTCATGACAGTCCATGAAAACACAAACTATTTGCTTTAAAATAGCTTTCCTGAAGAGGAAATTACTATTAATACACAAAAAATAAATAATTGATGTTTCCTCCCCAAAGAGAAGTTATCTGCCCTGCAAAGGAACAGCACAAGCCAACTGAAGATCCTTACGGGCCTCACATGTGCATAATCTTCTGCATCAGTAAATCTCTTAAGGACTTATCACCAAAACTTCTCTTTTACTCAGCTTAGCTCAAACTGCCAGACAGTTTGGGTGCATGAAGTTGCCCTGAAGCTTTAGAAGCTGACTGGCTGATATATCCTTGGCAGGATGTAACCCCTATAGCTTAGGCTATTGCAGCAGTGATCAATATGAAGTACATCTTCACATACTGTCAAGTTTACCTTTCAGAGATGCTTTCCAGATGCCTTCACAAGATGCAGATTTTGCATCTGGAGTGTTTCCATCAACTTCTAGCAATCTATGGAGAGCCTCAGGAACTAATTATATCTAACTACAGTCTGTGTGCAGTTGGACACATACTGGGCTCTGGTCTTTTGTGTTGTTTGGACTTGGCAGCTATGGACTTTTTCTGGCTTTAATTCTGCTTTATTTTGTTCTCAAAGCAAAAGAATATTCTGCAACACAGACTTTGCAGCTTGGGACTCTGCCTGTACACTGCCACCAGGATGTGTCTAATTAAGGGTGGCTTGGTTTAATTTTGAACTTATGCTGCACCACTTTTTTTTTCTTTGGTTGCTATTTATTTCATTTCCTTAATGTATGATATTTTTATAATATTCTACTCTGTGTACCTATGCTTTAACAATTCTGCAAAATGTATAATATTTTTCTTCTGAATTATTGCATCACACTCACAGCTTCAGTTTGACATATGCGCACATCTTAGGAAATCATTATAATGAAGCTGAAGTTGGTGACTGCAATTCATGTTGAGAAAACATCTAAAATGAGTTGGCCCTGCATCTAAACACACACACACAAATCAGAGACCTCCATGAAAGACCCATTTCAAATCACTAGATGTGCTCCATTAATAAAACTCCCTGTACTCTCAAAGGCAAAATGACTAAATCAGCCTCAGACAGATACATGTTTAGGCCACTGAAGGATGACAAAACCTAAATGACAAGCTTTTTGACAGGCAGAGCTTTGCATGTCTTTAATCTAACACCAACAGTGTCACAAACATTGAAAACATCATTAAAATATTCCAAGTACTTTATGTCTGAACTTGTTTCAGTGTGGAATGAAATCACATTTTCATCCCTGCACTTGTCTCATTCTCGGTTACATCATGTAAGCCAGGAGGTGTAGATGCATCACAAAACTATACTATCATGATCATGAGAAAAAGAGCAATTAGGTTAGGCAAGTTATTCTAGTTACAAGACACAGGTATTGAAGGCTGCCTTCTCAGTCACAGATAATCTACATCAAGCTTCAGATTAAAAAGTGTAGCCTGAAGCTGCACTTCTGAACCTGAACAAATGTGTGTGTTTCAAGCTTAGTTTTCAGATGCAAATAAACAAGACAACTATCGTACATCATTTTTTCTTATGAGAATCAGTTATCTTTCCCTTTAATCAAACTCCAAGGGTACCACACAGAATGAAAATGTTCCTAATACATTCCTGACTTTTTGTCAGTATTAGATTTTTTCAGTCTTTCTTGTAATGATTGTCACAGCATTTTTTTATTTCATGTGTACTGCATTTGGCTGAGTAAGTCAAGCAGTGATGAAGAGATGGTCTGAAACACACGTCCAAATGTCCCTTAAAAGTCTGTGTCACATAAGGCTACTACATTCCAGAGATGGCCAGTACAAAAAAAATCAAAGGAAGCAGAGTAATTTATTTTATTTATTTGACATTTGTTTACCAGGATGGAATGACTGGGTCTACAGAACCTGTTTTCAACAGAGGCCCGGGAGAAAAGCTCCACGTACAGTATAATACAAATACAGTATAATCCAATACGATACAAATGACATTAGAAATACTATACAACAATAAGTTGAAAGAACAAACTATGTTACAAGCTGTTACAATATATACTACATATCTAGACAATTCTATAGAGTTAAGACATTATAGACAATAACAGTCACTCTAACCATATACGCAGCCTATGAGTAGATAGTATCCAAAACTAGTATGTACTGTAGATAGTGAAATGAAATAAAAACAAAAGAAAATGGCACCATCTTGAATTTGAGGATATCGTTATGCACTTGTCAAAGCGGTGTTTTGTTGCCTCATAAAATTGAAGAAAATATTACTTTTTGGTAAATAAAATGCTTTAGTACTTGCAATATAACATGATAACGGAATGATTCTGATGCTGTTTCCAGCTTTAACATCTCATACGTAGATTTGCTGTGAACTGAATGCCATTAAACTGAAAAGACCGAAATCCCACATTATCAAATCCGACAAGGCAGAGATGGTATTACTGAAACCTGACATGAATGAACAATCAGAACACTGGAATTTTACTGTAGGAAAAGAGACACTTGGCCACCATGGTGACCTTTTCCCATTCCCCACTGTAGTGTCATCTTTGAGTTGATATATTTACTAAGGGGTGGGGGTGATTTGCTTCAGTCTGTGTTTTTTGTGGTGTTGGGCAAGTGGTGACTTTTCCTGAGTTCCTTATCGGTGTTCTGAATGTTTGTTCTTGTGAGGTTTCGGCAGTGTTGTCTCAGTCTTGTTGGATGTGTTAATGTATGATTTTAAATATTATGCCTATCAATTGCAACTAGAACGCTGACCACTTCCTAGCATTAGAGAGACTTCCTCTCTGCACTGTTTCATGACTTACTTCTCTAAAAGAACTCACCCCCTATTGTCTAATCTAAAATAATGTAATGTAACTTCCTTCTATTGTGTATAATGTATTCTAAGATACTACTGCCTATATTGGAGCTTTTCTCCCCAGGCCTCTGCTGCATATGTACTGTATGTAAGTATAAGATTGTATGCCTGTAACCAGGCCTCTGATTTAAAATAATTCTTGGTATTCTTTATCTTTTTTATTATATATTATCCAATGTTTTTTTTATTTTCCAGGTAACTCTGTACACAGTTTTTTGTGTCTAAACTAAAATAATGTAATGTAACTTCCCTCTATTGTGTATACCAAGCCAAAGGGTAATAAGGACACAGACAAACCGTTTAGTAAAAACTACAAGAAAGACAAAACCAAGTGGCTTCATTGTGTAATACCTTAAACCACCTGTAGTGGAGGCCCATGGGGTATATGCAAATGACCCCTTAACGACATACCAGTGTTTCAGCTACACTGCGTGAGAATGTCCTAGACGTTTTCCTTTTTAAGTGTTTATAGGTACACTCAGGCTAATAAATCCAAACCCCACTAGCTGTAGACATGCATATTTTGACCTTTTTGGGTTTTTTTTACCTCATCAGTACAACACAAAAGGATTGTTTTTACTAAATGGTTTGTCAGTGTGACCTTTTTACCCTTTGGTTTGGATGTTATTTAGGGTATTTTACAGGCAACCTAATGTTTATGGACATCAGGACTGATTTTTAACTCTGTGTTTCTAAAGTTTATTCAAACAATTGTGTGAAACAGGGAAGATAAGAAAACTTTTAAAATCAATGTCAGCAATACATTCTTGTTGGCAACTAGCTCACACCCTGCACTTCTTGTTAAGTTTCATTCTATCAGAAAAATATAAGGGCTCAAAAGAAAAGCAGTTAAAGAAGGCAGTAATGGACAGAACTGATAGACTTCTCAGCTGGGACTGTGAGCAAAGAATTCTGGAAGGTGCGTTCAGAAAGGAAATGGGTAACCTTTGGTACATAATATGAAAAAAATAAATACACTTTAGAGTGTCATTACAAAATGTAAAGAGCCACAAATATGACTAGGCATGTATAATACAATGAGAAAACTGTCTCTGCTCTCCTTCACATACACATACACACACACACACACACACACACATACATATACATGCATAGATATATATATATATGTATATATATATATATATATATATATATATATATACATATATACATACATACATATGTGTATATATATATATATATATATATATATATATATATATATATATATATATACATATTTATATATATGGGTCTACGTCACATAATCTAACATCCAAATGTTCGACTTTAATATGGTCGAGACCATATGATCGAACATTTGAATGTTTGACAATGTGGAAACCCCCCTCCCACCCCTGCTATTTAAATATACCAACTCCAAGATCTCACTACATTGCGGTAAAGGGAAATCTTCCCATTCCGCTATATGGAGATCTCCATTCAGATCATTCGAACTTTTAAAAGTTCGATCATATGGTCTCGGACATATGAAAGTCGAGCTTTTAAAAGTTCCAAGAAAAAACAGAATCACCACTCCGAGTAGCCAAGAACCAGACTTGGTAGTATCAAAAAATATTTAATTCCACAACAAGAAAGACTCAGTAGTAGCACAGTCAGTCAAGTGCTTTCGTCATCCAAGACTTCTTCAGAACTGTGTAATACATCATTGACACACCTTAAATAAGCAGTCCCCCACTTAACAAACTAATTAAACTTTAAAAACATACACCCTAAAATAATCATTCTAAAACAGCAATACATAATACATAAATAAAGTTTTGAACTAGTCCAAAGTGCTTGACAAGTATGGTATATAATAACACCAATACTATAACTTAGTAGCCCTATATTTCAACTCTGGCTTGATACAAATGTGGTCATTAATACCAGGGGCTACAGTGGCATTCAAATGAATTTGCCATCGCATTTCAGCCCTGTCCAATTTGTTGGTCCAGTCACCCCCTCTAATGTCCATACCGACCATCTCCAAAATACCAAAATGGAAAAAGTAGTCAGGATTGAGGTTAATATGCCGGAATAGTGCATTATTGTCATCCCTTTTCCTATACTACATAGGTGTTCATAAATTCTTCTCCAAAACCTCCTTTCTGTTTTACCTATATAGAAATTGTGACAACCCTGGCATACAGCAATATAGACTACACTGTTGGTGTTACAAGTTCCTATGGCCAACATAACTTCAAAATCATTGGAACCTAAGCAAACAGTAGGGCATGAGATAATGTATTTACAATACTCGCATGCTCCACACTTGGTAGTTCCCTTAATATTCTTACTCTCAATAGGATGTTCTAACAAGTTTTTCAAATTCCTGTTGGTCCTATAGGAGAAAATGGGTACCTCGCTTAAAACAGCCATCGGTTCTTGGTTCACTTTGAATAAAACCCAATTTTTCTTTATAATCTCTCTAATGAGGTTAGAAGTGTCCCCAAAAGTCAGAACAATAGAAAAAGAGAAGTTATTATTTTGTTGGTGAGTGACTTCAAGTTCCTTATTCTGGCTAACCCCAAGTAGAGGTTTGTACCTATTACCCCATTCACTTGTGACTTGCTCACTAATGGTAACCACAGAATCCGAATGGTACCCCCTGGCTACAAATATTTTGATCAGTTTGTCCATTTCCAGCTTAACTGTGTCAAAGTCAGAGCACATTCTGGCTATACGCACCATCTGACCTTTCACTATATTCCCTTTCACAAAGTGGGGGTGACAACTCCGGAACTCAAGATAGTCATTTGAGAAAGTGGGTTTTCGGTAAACACTACACCAAAAACACTTCTTATTTGAGTCCTTCCAAATACACACATCCAGGTAGTAAATCCTAGAGCTACCACTGCTACCAGTAAATTTTAAATAATCACAAAGATTATTAAGAAAATCTAAGAAGATGGTATGTTGGTCCCCTACTTTCCAAAGAATGAAAATATCATCCAATAATCTTAAATACACCACCCAAGAGTCTTTAAATGGACCAACGGTACATGACTAAGTTTGCAAACAAAAGTGCACAACTATTACCCATTCGAACCCATTTATGTGAAAGTGGAGATAAGGAAATACATCCTTTTCCCCACTGTAGTGCGATCTCAATGTTAGTATATTTAAGTAGAGGGGTGTGGGGGGCACAAAATATTGTTTAAAGGAGTTTTGTTTTTTTATGGTTAAGAGAACCGGCTTTTGCGAAAGTGCACTTTTGATGTTGTGCACTTTCACTTAAATGGGTTTCGATGTTGCTTGTTCTATATTGTGAGATTTCAATCAAGCAACATTGACCCATATATATATATATATATATATATATATATATATATATATAAAGAATAAAACTTCCAAACACTACAAAAATAATAAATCCGTATAAATAAAGTTTTATTCTTTATTTATTATATATTCTTCCAAGGTTTTCCGGTGTAGTTGTTTTTATATATATATATTTGTATATATATATATATATATATATATATATATATATATATATATATATATATGTATATACACACACACACACACACACATATATATATATATATACATATATACATACAGCGAGAGACGGAGTGAGATTAAGTGCCTTACTAACCTGGAAAATGGCCTGCCTCATGTAATATGTATCCTTCTGCAATGACCAAGTTATTGAACCCTATTTGTTCTAGAGAAACAAGACACAAAGGGTCAACTGTCACTCACATTATAACTTTCAAGTGTTGGAGATATCAGAGCAAATCATAATAGAGGACTGGAGACGATGTAGTCCTCTGAAGGGCAGATGTGCTCATGTATTGGGGAGGGTTACTCTTTGCCCCCATTTAAAATTTTGTTCATCATTCAGTCATAAATAGTCTATTAGTTTTGACCAAATAGGCTTTGATTACTCTATGCCTATGGTACAAGCCTAAATGTTTGCCTCTCCTCACTAGCTGGTGGAGTTTGACTCATTGAAAAAGACCAAGCAGGGGTGACGCAGACCAAACAAATTGTTAAAGCCCTGCTCACTCTCCATTGATAACTTACCACCTGAATACTTACAACTTGCTGCCAAAGCTATAGCTTGCCCTGTATGTATTCTTAGTAATCATTCAATCTCTGAATCTTATGTCTCCCAGCTTTGGAAAAAGTCTGTTATAACTCCATTACACAAAGGTGGTACTGTACACCATCTCTCAAACTACCAGCCAATCTCCCTTCTCTCCCCGCTACCAAAATCCTACAAAAATGCATACAAACCCAACTACTAAATCATCTCATTAACAACAACTTCCTTGCTCCCACTCAACATGGATTCCACCCTTGTCATAGCATCACCACAACTTTAGCTCTCCTTCACTGATACTGTGAATAAAGCTCTTGATGCTGATCTATCTACTTCAGTACTCCTGTTAGACCTATCAAAGGCTTTTGACACAGTATCACACCCTAAGTTATTACAACATTTAGAAAAACTTGGATGCACTCTAAGCGTATTAACCTGGTTTTCCTCCAACCTAAATGATAGACAACAATCGATTAGATGGCAAAATCAACAATCTGAGTATCTGGCAAATAACACAGGTGTTCCACATGGGTCCATTTTAGGACCACTACTCTTTAATATATTCATTAATGATCTTAATAAAGCCTCCCAACAAAGCATATTAATTCAATATGCAGATGATTCCGCTATCATCTATTCCTCCAACAATTTCGCTAACCTCCAGAAGATCACCCAAGATGAATTCACTTCCATAAAAACTTGGCTAAATAAAGCTCAATTAATGCTAAACCCCAAACACACTAAACTGTTATTATTTTCATCAAAACCTCCAGCTGTAGAATTCAAGATTTCTTCACATAACAATACAGAAATAAAACAAGTGCTATCTGCAAAACTTTTAGGAATCACTACTGATAAACTCTATTTTGAACAATTTTTTTTTTATTTTATTTTTACATTTGTTAACCGGGCTAGTCTAGCTGGATATATGTCCATTTTCAGTAGAGGCCCGGGGAGAAAAGCTCCAAGCAAAAAAACAATGACAAAGTTAATAAAGCATAAAAAAAAACATAGAGAAGAATCACAATACATGGTTACATTGGTCTAAAATCAGTTATTATAATACATGTATAACAACACTTTATCAATACAGTAAAGAAAACTCATTTCATACTTGGCAAACTATGCAGACATAAACTCTACCTAGACAAACAAACTAAGATAAAACTAGCAAAAAACTTTGCTTATCCAATCCCTCTTGTATGGAAGTCCCATTTTCACCAACCTCGATACATCTCTCAGTAATAAGCTGCAATTGTGCTACTACACGATAGCAAAATTCACCTCTAACATGCCCAACTGCTCACACCACTGCAAAGCTATCTCAAACCTGTCCTGGCTTGAACTGCACCACTATCTCTATTATACTCAGTTAACACTGCTCATAAGCTAATTTTCAAACCTGATAGCTGTCCTGCACTCCAGTACATCTTACACACATACACCCTCAACTAGA
This sequence comes from Protopterus annectens, assembly GCF_019279795.1. Classification (NCBI taxonomy): domain Eukaryota; kingdom Metazoa; phylum Chordata; order Ceratodontiformes; family Protopteridae; genus Protopterus; species Protopterus annectens. The sequence continues at coordinate 656,333,623 of NC_056748.1, forward strand.
ACCCTCTGGTCTTCCTCAAAGTCACTTTCAAATGTAGCTAAACCCAACAAACCCCTCATATATTACTCAACTCACCTCCCTAATCGCCTTTAAAGCTGCATTAAAAGCCCACTATTTAAATAATCCCAGCTGTACCTGTGAAATACAGTGTAAGCCCCCTTAACACTTTACTCAGATTTTACTCTTTAACCCTCTGTTAAATTTTTTTCTTCCTCCTCTATATGACTGTTTCTCCTACTTACGATATGTACAGATTACTAAGGTTTGTGATTACTTTCTTGCGGACTGAAACTATGTTATTATGTATCCACTTAGTCTGACAATATATATTAACTTATATACTATTTACTCCACAACCTATGCGTATGTATGTATATCTCTTTCACTGTGTATTTGTTCTGTATAATATTTGATTAACTGTGGAGCTTTTCTTCCCAGGCCTCCACTGAAAATGTGTTTCTGACCCAGTGGGCTTTCCCGGTCAACAGATGTCAATAAATAAATAAATAAAGGTAAATAATAAAGAGGTGCAGCTCAGGTAGGTATGAAATGCAAAACCCCACTTGGAATGGGGTATGGAAGCTGTTGTGTTTTATGAAACTTCCATAATATCATAAGGGGCAACATCATTTTATGTATTTTTCAGCCATACATTTTATCTACCCCTTCCTAGATGGCTTACTGATTGGTTCAGTAACCTAAACATTCAGTACAAAATTCATTACTAATCTTGCCATACTCTAGGCTGTACCAGCTGATCTCTTCTACTCTGTGCATTACCACTCAGGACCTATTCTCAGATTACACAAAGCAAATGTAATAATTCACATGAAAATACCAGAATATTCTCAGAGGGTCCAGTCAGACTTAATGAATTCATGAGTGGAAAACTCACAAGTAAATTTCTAATGCAAAATGTTTTGGAGAATGTTAACTGTTACTAACATTTATGATCATTTTATTCTGAACATGCTGCCAGTTTCATTTTCTGTGACTGAGTCTACATTGTATATAGTGTTTAATACAGTATATCCTAAGTGGGCTAGGCATAACACTCCCCTAAACATAAAATAAGCCTTAATATCTTTGGTGCTCATTTAAAAGGCAAACAAGCCATTTGTGTGGAGCCTGAATCTGGTGTTTTCTTTAGATGTTAGTTCTCCAGTTGCTGCTTGGGTTCCCTTAGTGTCTTGTAAAGAGTATCTATTACTTTAGACAGCAGCTATTCCTAAAGCTTTAGCTCCAAATTCATCTGTTTTCTGAAACAACGGGTTTACATAGAAATTAACAATAACAACTGAGATTTATTCTTCATATATTTTAACTAGCTACCATGTTCTACTTAATGCTACACCGAGTTTAGCTTGAACGTATCCATTCAATTACTCCTAACTTTTTGGTGGCATTGTAATAACTGGGTTAGTTCTGTATTAATGTAATCTGACTGCTTTATCAGTTTACCCATGAGGAAATATTCTGAACACCATGCTAAGCATACACCAAATATAAATACAAAACTACATACTAAATATACAAAAAATATAAATCTACAGTAAAGCATTTCTGCTACATCTCTCGTCTCCACTAAAACCTGTTTGCTGCATCTGTTTTTGTCCAAGTGTCATCCAGTGGGTTAGCTGTAAGTCTTTATTTTTTGTCATATTTCTTTTTATTACATTTTTCAACGTGTGACAAAAACAAACCAATAAAAAAGTAACTAGTCTTCCAGGCAGCCAAAATCAAAGCTAACCCGTTAACTGACAACTGAAAAAAATGTAACAATTTGAAGAGTATTAAAACAGAAAGTAATGTTTACCAGCTACAGTAACTGGACATAAAATCGGTTTACAACTTTGGGTTGGTCCACGATAATTTGAACTATACTTTGACCTCATGCTTTCCAGTCTGTGAATTTTTTTCCCTGTATAAGTAACACAATCAGTACAAAACGCTAAAGTAAATACTTCGTACTATGACTGCTTTATGGTCTAGCTATGCATTACAGTACACTGCCAGTGTTCTACCAATCATACAGAAGGCCTTACACTGCCTGTGTAACAGGAAAAGAACCATCAGAGCACTGATACAATCAGTACAATTAGAGGCCAATTCCCCAATACAAATAGTCAAATAAATGCAGAAAAACATGCATAATTTAAACCACATTCATGTTTTGTACATAAAAATTTTTTATATATACATACGCATTTGTGTGTGTGTGTGTGTGTGTGTGTGTGTGTGTGTGTGTGTGTGCGCGAGGGTGTGCATGAGTACGTGCACCCAGATGAATAACAAAGCTCCTCCCCAGTATAGTTTTTTAAAACACTTAATGCTACCAGCTACACAGCTTAGTTTAAGGCTGGGAACACAGCTTGCAATGTTATGCTCTCTCTTCTAACTTGAGCTGCCGCTTCAGTGTTCTGAATGCTGCAATCACTCTTCTGTGGTCATGCTACCCTTCTGTGATCCCTTGCTAGATTATACTGTCCTGGCCCTTGCCTTTCTGCAGTTGCTTCTGTGAAAGACAGATAGGATGCTCATGATGTGTACTGCACCCTTGGTATACAGCGTTCTGTAACAAAGCACCTTTGGTGTTACAACTGAGATGGGAAAAGAGACCACATTGAGATGTACCCCTGCTCAGGCACTGTGGGTGCCATAAATATTTCCTGCACACAGGCTGTGAGTACTATGATCCTTTAGTGCACATTTGTTCATCACTAACAAACTGGTGATGTTCTACTTTGCATAGCACACAGGCTGCTATGCTGTGTATTGCTGTATTTCAGTATTCACCCAGGTATCCCCCTTCCATGCTGAAATAAGGGCATATAAGGTGCGATACCATATGGGTTTGTGATTGATCTCTTCACCCACGCAGTATGTATACTGTAATCACTGTGTGCCCTGTCTTGCTGAACTTCACAACTACCAGAAAACAGAATTTAAACTGTGGTGCTAGGTATGCTGTTGCCATTCATGGCACAATGAAATTAGCTCAAGAAGTCATGTTGCTATTACAACCCTTTGGAATGACTCAACTGACTTAAGTTACTGAAGGAAAGCATTACCAGTTATGTCAACTCTGTCACACCAACCTTGATCGAGCTGTTAATATGTGATATTCAATCGTTCATTTTGTTGCAATTATAATTTTTAAGACAGAGAGAAAGGGTCTTACTTTAGCACCCTAACCCCCATAAAATTACTTTAATTCTCATTTTGACAGTAACCCTTACCAATGAACTGTTGTATCCAATAATTCCATCCATATCTCTGCTCAGTGTGCCCAAGCTAACAACTTATCTTTCTTTGTACTGTGGTGCTGAGACTGTGAACCACATGACCAGCAATCAACAATCAACTTGGACACTGAAGGACAGGTACATAGAAGGGAGGGGAGAAGTATGTGTCTGACACCAATCCCCTTACACTGGTTGTGAGTCAGGTAGTCTGGTCCAATGCCATGCTGGGATTTACTGGAGAGTGACATGCATGGAATACAACAGGGATCAGCACTCAGCACTGTCAAAGAGTGACCATGTAGTAGCCTTCACATACCAGGTGCAGGTCCACAGGGGAAACCTCACAGATCTTTGGATACAAACAGCCACTAGGAAGATAGGCTAGTGCTAGGAGATAAAGTAGTGATGGTTATCTGTTGACTATCATGATGACTTCATGTGACCATCTGTCACCAAAGAGGAAAAAATAAGTCATTCAGGTCAATAGGATGGCTGACAGTCAGTAAATAATGAGGTAAAAAAGACAAAGTTTGTAATGCACTGATTGCCATTTTAATACACATTTTTGTTGCATCCAACGTACATAGCTTTTATCTTAACACTTTTTAAAATGTGAGGATAAGTACCCCTCCTAAAAAATGTAATGGCAATGGAGACTTGTTACAGCAGTTGTCTGAAAGAAGTGCGTAAGTAATGTAATAAACGAGACATAGTCACCAAAAACTCCTGGCCAGATATGAGACAGAGAGCATCAGTTACTCACACATATACTGACACACTACCTCACCAAAAACTCCTGGCCAGATATGAGACAGAGAGCATCAGTTACTCACACATACACCTGCACACCAATATTACCCCATTAAAACCCCTGGCCAGACATTATTAGTATAATGAATAAATACGTGTGCATCAGTTACTCCCACATACACTGACACACCAATATCACCCCAGCAAAATCCCTGGCAAGATATTAAAGCAAGAAGGGAAGTAATGCATTCCACAGGTTCAAAATGCCACACAATCGTTATGTAGGCACACAAGAAAGAAATTAAAAATGTGCCTTTCTATGTTGTTAAAACACAGGAAAAATAAAGTTTAAAAGTGAAAGTCCAGGTAACCAAACAACCATACTAAAAAAGCAAAGAACAGCTGGCACCTATGGAAATGTTTCACAATTATGACAGTCTGTGATATTGCTATTTTGTTTTAAACAAGAAACATCTTTATTAAATTGTCACTTATGACATAGGCAATCATACATTTATATAAATGAAAACAAACCATACTCACATAATCTTATTTGCAAGCATTATACATCAGAAACCACAGTGACATAACTTTAGTTGCAAACGTTACACATCACTTGCGTATCATCAAATTGGGTAATCCTAATCTGCCTTGTTCTACTGGAAGAATCAGGTTATCCCATTTGACTCTTGTTGTCTTCACCTCTCAGATAAAATCCTTCAGCTCTTAATTAATTGCTATCCACAACTTCTCCTCTGGTTGATAAGAATATGCCTAACCTGTGTATAAGACCAAAGGGACTAAAAGCATTTTAACTGCTTATATTTCACTACCCATACCCATATAACTGATATTCCAATTTCTCAGTTTTTGTATTATCTTCTGTTTAGTCTCTTCACACATATCCTTAGCTGCCTCACTGAAATAATTAATCCATACTCCTAAGTGTTTCATTTTATCATGTCTCCCAAAATATGGATACTGCTGAACCAATTTCTGTGTGGACACATAATCTGCCATTATTGCCTTTGTTTTTGTTTCATTAGTTTTATATCCTGAAAAGACATTAAACTGTATCATAATGTGCCACAAAGTACAGTTTTGTACCTACCATAAATGTAGATGTCCGAGAGGTATGCATCTGCAGTCCTAACAAATGGGTTGTCCTGCCTCAGGCAGCCCTTCGGTCGGCCGGATTCCAAAGTCTGGGTCTGGCCTCGGCTGATGTCGCACTTCACCCGACGTCATAGCTGCTGTCAATTGGGTATAAAGGCATCAGCCGATGCCATTTTCCTCAGTGTTTCTTGCCCCAGATGCCAGATGCCCTCTAGGAAGGCTAAATTTGGATAAATGCAAAAGATTCCAAACAGTAGAGAGCAAAATAGAAATAAACTGGTATATACATACATACAAACAAATACACCATAATAGATTCCCCCAGCTAGCTACTAGATGGGCAAATACCCTAGGAGTACCACAGAGGGGAAGGAGGGAGTGACTGCAGATGCATACCTCTCGGACATCTACATTTATGGTAGGTACAAAACTGTACTATGTCCTTCAAGGATGCATCTGCAGTCCTAACAAATGGGTAGAATAGCCAAACTGGGGGAGGAGGTACTAAGAAGATTATGGTGTAGTTAAGATCCCTTGCAAAACAGCAGTGGCAAAACCTGCTCGGGATCTGGAGTATAAAGGTAGATTATAATGCTTGGCAAATGTATGCACGGAGCTCCAAGTAGCAGCCTCTAAAATGTCTTTGGTAGCCACTCCTCGTAAAAAAGCTGTTGTAGTGGCTGTAGCCCTTGTGGAGTGAGGTCTGATGTTTTCTGGAGTTGCCTTCCCATGAAAAGAGTAACAAAATCTAATGCAATTTCCTATCCACTTTGAGATTGTCTGCTTTGAAATTGCTTTTCCTTCCATTCCTGTTGCATATGCTACCAGAAGCTGGTCAGTTTTTCTATTGTTCTTGGTTCTGTCCAGGTAGTAGCGCAATTGCCTATGCACATCCAAGGTATGTAGTAGTCTTTCCCCCCTGTTCTGTGGGTTGGGGAAGAATGTTGGTAGGTGGATTGCTTGGTTTAATGATACCCTGGAGACCACCTTTGGCATAAAAGTAGGATTAGTTCTCATGGACACTCTATCCTGATGGAAGATAAGGAAGGGCTGTACTGTCATTAATGCCTGTAATTCAGAAACCCTTCTTGCTGAAGTGATTGCAAGCAGGAAAGCAGTTTTCCAAGATAAGTACTGTAATTCTGCTGTTGCTGCTGGTTCAAAAGGGGTAGTGTCAATTTTTCTAACACAAAGTTCAGGTCCCATGTAGGCAATGGTGGCTTCCTTGGTGGCTTTACATTTTTAATTCCTCTCAGAAACTGCCTGAGTAGAGGATGAGAAAAGACTGGAGGATCCATGTTGTATTCTGCTGAAATGGCTGATGCGTGGATCTTAATGGAGGAGTAAGACAGGCCATTGTGGAAAAGATCTGCTAAATATTCCAGGATGTTAGCTATGTTTGCCAATGATACATTTTCTCCTTTTGCTGCACTCCAAATGAGGTATCTTTTCCATTTTGCTGAGTAAGTTTTCCTTGTTGAGGGTCTGCGAGCCTCCAAGATAATGTCTTTAACCCTTTGAGATAAATCTGGGTTATTTTGTGTTATGTAATGTTCCAAGCAGCTAGCTGCAGTGTTTTCAAGTTTGGATGCAGGATTTTGAAGTTGTTCTGTGTTAGCAGTAAAGGAACTAGGGGTAGAGGCCATGTGTGTTCCCGAGACATACTCCTCAGTAGCGGGTACCAATGCTGCCTCGGCCAGTCTGGAGCTATCAGGATGATCCTTGGGTGATCTTCTTTGATCTTCAGTAGCACTTTGTGCATCAAAGGAAGAGGTGGGAATGCATATGCTGTCAGGTTTTCCCAACTGAAGGATAGGGAGTCCACCTTCCAAGCAAGTGGGTGGTATGTCCTTGTGCAGAATTTTTTCAATAGGTGGTTGTGAGGGGATGCAAACAGGTCTATTTCTGGTAGTCCCCATCTCCTTGTAATGGATTTGAAGATGTCTGGATGCAACATCCATTCGTGGGCATCTGTGGTAGTTCTGCTTAAGATGTCTGCTAGTATATTTTCTTTTCCTGGCACAAATATGGCTTGGAGCTGGATGTTGAGGTTCAGGGCCACATTCCAAAGGTCCATTGCCATCCGGCATAGAGGATATGAATGTGTGCCTCCCTGTTTGTTGATATACCACATAACTGTGGTGTTGTCCGTCCTTATCAGCAAATGCCCCTGTTGAAGAAACGGTCTGAATGTCTGAATTGCCTGCTTTACTGCCAGCATCTCTTTTTGATTTATGTGCAGGTTCAGCTGGTCTTGTGTCCATAAGCCTTGTATGCACTTGCCCACCATGTGTGCCCCCTAACCGAGGTCTGAGGCGTCCGTGGTGATAGTCTGGCTTGGGTGAGGCCTGTGGAAGGGCAGTCCTTTGTTCAATTGACAGGCCTGAGCCCACCACTGGAATTCTTGTTTCAGGCATGGAATTATTGGAATTTGGGTTTCTAGGCTGTGATTGTGCTGAGACCATAAATTCCTTAGGTACCATTGCAACTTCCTCATATGTAGTCTGGCATGTGGAATCAATATTATGCAGGATGCCATGTAACCCAGGGCTTGCAGGACTTTCCTTGCTGTAAGCTGGGTCTGCGTTGTCAATGCCATGAAATAGAGTGGTAGTTGCTTCTGCTTTTCTGCTGTGAGGAATGCCATTTGGTTTGATGTGTCCAGATCTGCACCCAAGAAAGTTATCCTTTGGGATGGTATCAGCCTTGACTTTTTTATGTTGACTGTGTATCCCAGGGCTTGCAATAGGTGAATAACCTTTGTCAAATATTTTGTTAATTTGTTTTTGTTGTCCGCTTGTAACAGACAGTCGTCCAGGTATGGATAAATTTGAATTCCCTGAAGCCTGCAATGAGCAATTACTGATGCCAGGCATTTTGTGAATACTCTGGGTGCAGTAGATAAGCCAAAAGGCAATGCTGAGAATTTATAATGCTCTGATCCTGCAAGAAATCTGAGGTATCTTCCGCAATTTGGTCGTATGGGGATGTGCAGGTATGCCTCCTTGAGATCTAGAGTTACCAGCCAAGACTCCTTGCCCAGCATGGGAAGAAGTTGCTGTAGTGTCAGCATCTTGAATTTTGGAACAATGAGATATGTGTTTAGAGCGGACAGGTCTAGAATAGGTCTCCATTGATTTTCCTTTCTTGGTACCAGGAAAAGTCTGGAATAAAATCCTTGTCCTTGTTCCATAGACGGTACCTTTTCTATAGCTCTCATCCTTAATAAGTGGTCTACTTGTTCTAGAGCGTTTGTCTTTTGGTTTGGAGGTAGGTTTGGCATTCCTCTCTTCCTTGGTAGAGTATGGAAGTGAAACCTGTAAACTTTGTCTATTGTCTGTAAAATCCATTTGTCTCCTGTAATGTAATGCCAGTTTGCTGAAAATAAGGCTAGCTTTCCGCCCAAGGGTGCTTCTAGTTGTTCCCTGGTAGGCGGTTTCAGAGCCACGTCACTGTGATTGTCCTGTGGAAGTGGTAGTGGCTGGATCTGTGGCAGTACTTCTCTGGTTGTTAGGCTGCCACTGACGTCCCCTGTAGGCACCTCTGGATTGACCTCTGCCTCTTGGGCGCCTATTTCTGCCTCTCTGTGCTCTGGTGGTGTCTGGAAAGGACCAATTCTTGGAAGGCCAGTTCCTACTAAACCTCGGAGGTTGGACCTGTAAGAAATCCTTGACTGTCTGGACAGATTTTGCCTTTTCTTCCACATTCTTTAACACTTGCTGTGCAGGTGAGCCAAACAAACTTAAAGTACTGGAGGAATGGCTAAAGGCCTATGCTGTGGCAAATGTAAAAAGGTCCTAAGCCTTTTCCTAGAGTCTGAAAAATCCTGGCCCTGCCATTGAAATTGTTCTCTCATAGCATGCAATGTTTCCCCAAAAGAAAATTCCTCAGGAGGAGAGGCAGAAGGAATGGAGTCTTCTGCGTCAGAGTCCTCATATGGAGAGTAAGGGCCATCTGGAGGATTTGAGTTTTCTGAATCATCAGAGGAGTAATCTGTAGAAACTGGCTCAGGGGGCTCTGCTCTAGGCCTCTTCTCTGGAGGGGGATGAGAGGCCCTGTCAGGGTGAGGTTGGGATCCCCTGATCAAAGAAATGAGATCCTCTGCTAGACTGAGCATTTGAGTACTAGAGCTAGGCCTGTGTGAGGGGGTTTTAGAAGGCATGGTCTTTGAAGATTTAGCTGCTTTAGCCCTAGAAAAAGCCTTAATTGACATGGATGCAGGGGGCCTAGCAGCTCCACGTGCAGGAGTGGATATATCTAAAGGGATAGTATCTGGTAAATCCTGTGAACCTGTAAGAGCAGGTGGAAATTCAGTAGCAGATTCAGCCATGCTGGATGAGGCCTCGGTAGTAGGAGGCATGCTTTGAAGAACCGAGGACTCGGTTTCAGCCGAAACCGAGACACTTGTCGGTCCTTTTCTTTTGCTAATTGTGAAGTCGGAGTCTCCGACGGCATGTTGTAAGCAAAGCGGGCGAAAAACTCCTCTGCAAACTCCGACCGACGTCTAAGTGTCCGTCGGTTGAAGGAAGCACAGGCTAGACAAGCTGCTACGTCGTGGTCTGGGCCTAAGCAAGGTAGGCAGTAAGAGTGGAAATCTTTATGAGGTATTTGTTTCCCACAAGTTAAACAGTTATTCACTTTTTCTGACATCGGCTGAGGCAAGAAAGAGTCCCCAACGGGGTACTTAGCTTTTTAGAAGTCTTCAGTAGTAGCAATCTCTGGTTCTGACTGACCGGCACTTGTGAACAGCTTCTGCTTAAGAAAGACTGGGGAAAATGGCGTCAGCTGATGCCTTTATACCCAATTGACAGCAGCTATGACGTCGGGTGAAGTGCGACATCAGCCGAGGCCAGACCCAGACTTTGGAATCCAGCCGACCGAAGGGCTGCCTGAGGCAGGACAACCCATTTGTTAGGACTGCAGATGCATCCTTGAAGGACATCACTGATATGTCCTTTTCTGGTTTTGTCAAGTATAAAATAATATAATCTGAAAATACAACCAGCTTTTACTGGGCTACCATACCAATTATATCCTTGGATTTCTAAGACCCTTATTTTTTTTTTTGCCAATAGTTCTAAATATAATGCAAATAACAAAGGGAAAAGAGGATACCCCTGCCTGATTCCACTGCTCAAGCAGAAATTATCAGAGAGGTACCCACCCACTTTAATTTCCACCTCTGACCCCTCATATATCCTTTTAATCAACCTATCAAGGAATGCACATGCTTCCATTGCCCTGCTTATAATGTTCCAGCTGACTCTGTGAAATGCATTCTCTGCATCAAGACCCACCAACAACAGTGGTATTTTCTTACATTCTGCTTCCCTCTGAATAACCAACGTTCTGTTAATGTTGTCATATCTTTGCCTTCCCTCCACAAAATCACATTGATCCATATCTATCAATTTAGCATCACTTATGCCATCCTTTTAGGGTCTATAGTAGAACATCGAAGTTTCAAAACTTTGAATGTTCTAATATCGACCCCTATTCAGTGACAGCTGAAAACATCGAACATACAGAACATACATACATACAACATAAGCACACCAAACAAACAGCAATCCACACACATACACCTAAAATCTTACACCTAACCCTACACTAAACTATACATACACCATTAACTATCCACTTACCTCAACCTAAACCCTAACCCTAAGTTATGTCACTATCGCACACACACCTCACCCATGCCCTAACCCTAACTCACCTACCCCGCCCTAACCCTCATGTCCACACAATCACACACAGACCTAACCCGCACCCAAACCCTAACTAACCTAACCCGTGCTCAATCGCACACTTACCTGAACCCATCCGGTAACTTTCCACCACAGCTCTGAAAATACCGAAGCAACAGAAACGGACAACCAAATTCTTTCCCTAGGAAAAAATTTGGTTTTCTGTAGCCTTGATATTTTCAGCTTTTGCTAAATAGGGGTTGATATTAGAACATTCGAAGTTTTGAAACTTCGATGTTCTAATATAGACCCTCCTTTTAGCCACTATAGACAAACACTTTATAATCATAGTTTAGTATTGAAATGGGCCAGTATAAAGCTGGATCTGATGGTTACTCTCTTTAGGTATTACAGCTACCAACACTTTCTTCCAGATTGTTGGCACTTCTCCACCTCTGAAAATACTATTAAGCAAAACCTTCCAGATCTTTATCAGTTTTTCCTCCTAGCTTCCAAACTTCCACTGGAATACCATCTGTTTGTGGGGATTTTCTGTGAGTAATTGAGCCTTATCTACCTCTAACCTTGGCATATTTAATTCTTCCATAAACATTTCCATTTGTATCTTTTCTTGATTTCCATATTTCTCTGCTTTATAAAGAATTTCAAAAATTTCCGAAATATTTCTAATACTGCCACAGGATCTCTTGTTATCTTCTTTGTTATAGGGTCTCTTAAGCTTGGCAACAGCACTTTCTATTTTCTGTTGCCTCAGTAATTGTGCTAAAAGTTTTTGTGCCCTAGAGTTATTATCAAAGAACAGTTGCTTAAAAGCAATCTTTCTAAACTCATGCATATTATCAAGGTAACCCCTTATTTTCTGTTTAGGACTCTGCAGTTGGACCTCCTCTTATTTTATGAGATTCCTCCTATTCTGCAATACTTTAAAATATGTCAGTCTCTCTAAGCAATTCTTATTTCTTAACCATATCTCCCTTTATTTTATTTACACCCTATTTTTAAACTCCATTTTAATTTTATCCCACTCCCTAGCTATATTTTCAGAAAAAAGTTCTGTCTTTTTCTAACAGCTCCTGAATAATTTCCACTACCCATTCCTTAAATTCCTCTCTTTTCAACAGATAGGTGGAAAAGTGACAGTGTCTCATTTTTTATCATTACCCTGTCTTTTATTTTAATTATTGGTGCATGATCTGAAATACTTATTGTGTGAGTATCAAGGCTTTCAATTAAATACATATGTTCCCATGAAATGTAAATTCTGTCTAACCTAGCCCAGTTTTTCTATCTTGGGGAATAATATGTAAACTCAGTCTGAACTCCTAGTACTGAATTCACATCTTCCATTCCAAATATTTTATAAATGTCTTCAAAAATCTACCCTTCTTTATTATATACTATTATACTTTCCCTTATGGGCTCCCCACACACATCATCACTGCTGCAAATCAAATTCCACTCCCTACCTATAAGTAATCGTCCTTTCTGAAAGTTGATGATTTCTCTCCATTATAGCAGTTTGAAGTGGAATACAAACACATGCCAGTGCAATCTTCCTACCTTGCCAGTACTAATCAAATCAAAAGGTGCTTCAACAAAGTATTAATTTAAGGGTGTGTACACACAACAAAGTATTAGTTTAAGGGTGTGCACACTTACTGAGGACTGGAGAACTGACGACTAGTTTAACGGGAGCGTCGTTGGTAGGGTTGGACCTGTGCAGTCTGTCTCTGTCTTTATCTATAAATTTTTTCAGAAGATCTGCTGTCAGATGGCTTACCAAAGCCATAACGGAATTCGAGGACTGTAAGCAAAAATATCTAGCTACAATAAGGGCCCAATGATGTACAGTTCTCGTGTTGAACAAAGCACAGAAGCGACAGCGGGGGACGTCGTGGTCTGGGCCTAAGCAAGTGACGCAGTAAGAATGAAAGTCTCGGTGTGGTATTTGCTTTCCACAGGTGAGACAATTGTTAACTTTTTCTGACATTGGTTAGTGCAAGAAAAAAGGTTCCCCAACAGAGTACTTAGCTTTAGAAGACTTCAGCTTCAATTAGAAAGATGAAACTCAGGTAGCAGCCCTTCGGCACTCATGCGAACTGCTTCTGCTTCGGGCTCCATGGCAAGCAAGACTAATGTAATGGCATCAGCTGCCTTACTTTATACTACTGACGGCATGACGTCAGTCCTGAAGCGACAGCAACTGATACAGAAGTATTTGGGCTGGCCGAGGGCTACCCTGCCATGGATAACCCAATTGTGATGAACTGCAACAGTGAAACACAAAGAACATCGAAGTATTAGTTTAAGGGTGTGCACACTTATGCAACCAGCGTATTGTACGTTTTTTATTTTTTATATTTTTTCCCAAACAGATTTGTTTTTTTTTCAATTGAATTGTACAGGTTATAGGTCAAATTAAAGGTGGGAAAAGTTCTGAAATTATTTATTGTGGTGTCATTTTATTTATATCACAAAAACCTAGTAATTTAACAGGGGTGTGTACACTTTTTATATCCACTGTATAACAATAACACATGGCTAATATTTTTGTTAACTATAGGGGAATACCTTAAATACACCTAAATATAAAAAGGAACACAACTGCAATATATAAAATTAAAAATACACTTACTCCTTTTTCTTTAACCAGTCCAAGGTTAAGGCTGAAAATGCAAGTCAAATATACTAACAACCAGTAAGAAAATGAAACGTATTATGCTTATATGTAATTGATACTGGCAGAGCAAAACATTTTCAGGTACTGAATGGACAGACAAACAAAACATACATCTCAATCCTCCAGAGTCTAATGTTTGGGTAGGCTACTGTTACACCCACAACCATGTGCAACAATATGAACATAAGATCTTCCCAAAGAAGAAAATGGTATCTAGACACCCTCTATCCCTGCAGTAAAAGTGGTAGATAGAGAGATGGAGGGATAAAGTAAACATCAAATGTTATGCTATAAGTTAGCTACTGACTGATTCAAATTCTACAAGGAATGGACACACAGTATCATACCCAGATCTATCACAAGGTTCTATAGGCACCCTGTCTAAGGCGCTGAGCTAATTCATAGCAATCACATAGGTTTTATGAAGGAAATACTGGGAGAATGTGAAAAAGATTCACCCTTCTATCATAGAACTATAGGAGGTTACTAGGCTAATGGCCCTGGGGCCCGTATAAGCCTAGGAAAGATTTAACCCGTTACCCTTTAGTATCACTGCTATAGGAAGACCTACCTAAACAACTGCTGCCCCTGTCCAGAAGAGATGCAGGTGAGATCCCAGGGGTGACTTTACTGTTTCTCATCCACCCGTCCAAATTACACTTAAAAAGTGTCAACAATGGGCTCTGTTTCACCTGAACTGGCAGCTTGTTTCAGAGTAGGGGTAGTCTTTTGGAGATGAATCTCTGTCTCCAGCAAGTCCTATTGATGTCACATCTCAGGTTAACATTATTAGAGTGAGTGCAACGAGTGCCACTGTACTTGTGAATGTGAAGCATTTCCATCAGGGCTTGGTCTGAGGTTCCCTTATATGCAAGGCAAAGATCTCCCCTAAAACTAAGTTAATAGCCCTGAAGGAGCATTTTAAGCCTACCCAATAACTAGATGGCAGAAACAAATCCTGTGCCTTGTGTCTATGAGGTGAAGACCTTAACTGTTATGCCAAACTCACTCTATGTTACTGTTGGGGAATCAAAAGTTTCCCAAACAAAAATTATTGGTAATTTAGATATCTGAAAAAGCTTCTTATTGCATGGAATGGGACTACCTTGAGCAGTTATGGCATGTCTCCCTTCCTTCAGTAATATGTGATGTTTGAGTGTTTTATATGGATATTCAGTGCATATCCATTAGTTAAAGATGATCCATTCAGCTCAAGTCCCTACCTATAACTAGACAAAAGGTCCTCCATCTTCCATTTTTGTTCTACTTTTATTTGAAAACATGATCCAACCCTTAAGCTAGATGAGATGGCAAAAACTTTTAGGCATCAGGCCTTATGGTTAAAATCTAGCTTTATGCAGGCAAGTCTTTATTTTTTACCAAATTACTTTTTGGTAAATTTTTCAATTTGTGACAAAAACAAAAAAAAAAAAAAAAACTAGAGTACCAGGCAGCCCTGACTACAACCCAGGTTATTAAAATATGATTAGCAGTTCAGGTGGCAGAATACATGGGAGTGAGCATAACAGCTTTGTTATCCATCTTGGGGAGAAGGAAGCAGTTCAGCCTACTGCACTGCTGAGCCAACTGGACAGTTGTAGGACTACAGGTAGCATTTGCATCAGTGTGGTTACATGCTGCATGTAAGCTAGGAAAACATGCAAATGTCTGGGAGTGCATGCAAAGGACCTCTTAGGATAGCAGCACAAATGAAAGCCATAAGCCACGATGGGGAAGGGATGGGAACAAACGTGAACATGGGATGGCTTGCTTCCTAACATCTGACACTTGACTCATGGACAATGAAGCAGTGTATAACATTCACATTATAAGCAGGGAATGAATGGGCCACAGGTCTCACCCTAGTGTGGGAAAATAGGTCTGGTTCTTACCTCACAGCAGAAATGAAAGGCTAAGTGTTGTAAGGGATTTCTGATGATGGTCATATGACAGGTACCAAAAAATCAGGATTTATGCAGATAATCACATAATAACAGATTCATTATCAACATGCCCCATGTCTTACGAGTACTGCAGGGATTTGCAGTCTTTTTGGGACTGCCAATTAACAATAAGATGTCAGAC
Organism: Protopterus annectens; assembly: GCF_019279795.1. NCBI lineage: Eukaryota > Metazoa > Chordata > Ceratodontiformes > Protopteridae > Protopterus > Protopterus annectens. The sequence goes on from NC_056748.1 coordinate 656,349,210, forward strand.
ATGATCCTTTTAAAGCTATCTGCTGTTGCTTAACCACGCTTTACTGTCTGAACCTCAAATGAAGCTCAGACAGCATCTGTCCCTTGAGTATAAAGATTCCCCACAACCAGATACTATAAGGTTTAGCTCCATTCCTCAAAAACCTGAACAGAGATTTTACAAATGGGTCCCTTCTGAAACTATTTGTACTAGGGAAGCTTTTCTGTCCTTAAAATGGTGTTTTTTTGTTTTCCTTCAGTCAGCTCTGTGGAACAGGATGTAATTCCCTGACTATAAATCATGCAACCAGAGATCAGTTAATGGCTTGGACACTGGAGATGCAAATGAGTTACTGATGTTCACTCATTTATCCAGAGAGGGAGGCTGCCTTACATGCTAGTGCAGGCGATTGTTAACAGAAGCTAGAAGACTATAAAATGAGTATTTTTGGATCAAGCTACATACAAGGGCTTCAGTTCTTGACACTGTAGTCATCAGACTGTATGTGCAGAAACATCCATCCAGCTTCAGTGGTGAAGAAATGGCAAAGGCAACCATCGGGTTTTAGGGACATAAAGGGAAGGAAGCTCATTATGGCTGCATAAGAAACTGACCTCTTTCTCAGTTAGTGAGGTAACAGGCATGGAAATTTGATGATAAGCAGACAATGGGGAGAAAACAACTAAAGAAAAAAAGCAATGTTTTTCTAAACATTCTTCATTTTGCTTAGCTTTTTCTTCAATATCACATTATTAGAATGGCCAGATAAGTGTCAGAATATTCATATAGAGTATTAGAAGAGTATGGTTAGCAAACGAGAGTTAATGGCCCTTCCATACAGACATAGATACGATCTGCCTGACAAAGAAAAATACAACCTAATCTTACGCTTTCTCTTTCTGTTGAAAATACTTAGAGAACCTCTACCAAATTTATGGCATCTAAAGAGTCACATAAATTCAAAATATGACATTTTCTTCTAGTGAGCTACTAAAAAAGTGTTATCTAGCATCCATTTACCTAGTGTTGATGAATGTAAAACAAAACAGTTTAATTCATTTATTATTTTGAGGTTGTTTGATTGGGGTAGTCAGAAAAGACAACAAAGTGTACCAGAATGAGAACAGGCCTAGATTCAAACCTAGACTGCCCTTTCGGCAGATGTGATTAGCTCTATGGATGCCTGATGTTTCTGATACATTTACGAAACTAAAGCCAAGAAACACCTTACCTCAGTCCCAACAATGCAACCACATCTGCAGTTTAGGCATATGCTTTCTACGTCTTAGAGAACTATCTGCAAACATTCCCCATCATCATCACAAAAGGATTATACTCTTAAGAGACTAGACTAAGAAGACAACTCTCCTTCACCATATGTCACCAAGTTACAGGATATTACGTGCACCACAAAATGCTGATTTTAAAACATCAGAACTAATAGTAAAGGTTCCCCAAAAATAAATCAATGTTCCACAGTCAAAGAAATGAAACTGGATCCACCAACTGTGACTTTATTAAAATCAAAACACAAATACATTAAGCACAAACAAAAACAGTCAATTTCAATGGGCTTTTGTCACTAATGAATATGGGACTTCATCAGGGCGTAAACCATATATATATATATATATATATATATATATATATATATTTTGGGGGGGGTCTACTATAGATGATTGAAATTTCAAAAAGCCGATTCCCACATGGCCGAGACCATATAATCGACTTTTGAAATTTCAAACATGTAAAAAAAAATGTACCTACACGTTGCTAGCAGGGGGCAAGCACCCCTGCACCCCCAGTGGGGGCTGTACCCCCCCACACCCCCTGCAATTTAAATATACCAACTCCTAGATCACAGTACAGTGTGGAAGATGGACATCTTCCCATTCCACACTGTATGGAGATGCCTGTTCTGCACGTTCGAAATTCCAAATGTCGATCATATAGTCTCTGCCATATGGGAATCAGCTTTTTGAAACTTTAATCATGTGTAGGGGACCTATATATATATATATATATATATATATATATATATATATATATAGAGAGAGAGAGAGAAAGAGAGATATTGTGAACCATCACTCAAAACATTACTTCCTTAGTTACAAATCACTGCCGAATGTTTATATCACACACTTTTAATTACCTCAATTAATGTGACTTTAGTTTTCCAGTAACGGATTGGATTATTTTGAACATGTGATTCACACACACACACACACACACACACACACACACACACACACACACACACACACACACACACACACACATGGTTTATGGTCTCTTATGTTCTAATGAAGTCCCACGTTCATTAGGACTTCTTTGTACATTTACAAACCTAATGTTTAACAAAATGGTCCTCAGTTGATGGCTATGCCTTCCTAACTTAAAGCTCATCTCTTCTGATAGAATGATGCAGCAAGTATCTCAGCCTAACATAACTTCCAAGACCAGCATATAGTGCAGATCTGCCCTCTGGTCGCCATTTGGTCTTCCTGATTTAAACCCCAAATAGACCATGCTGTACTTACGATTCTACCCCTTAACTCTGACAGCTGGCTATCTATTATATACCCACAGTTTCTGCCCCACCCCCAGTCTTGTAAAGTTGGGCCTGGATTTGATAACTTATTGTGATGATCATACATTACAATGCATATTTAACATGTTACTGCATCCCACTTATATACTGCTGCTGAATTACTCTATCACTACCAGACTGATGAAGAAGAACATAGTTGAGTTTTTACCCATACTAAGTCCTTGATACTCTTTCTGGGAAATGTTTAGTTTTTACAAATGACCAATAACTGTAACACATGGCTTTGTCTTATGCTTGCTTGTGATGCTGGCCAATGATTTTCATTTGAGATCAAAATTAATTATAGCCGGTAAAGATGCTTTGAAAATTTAGAGGGCAGCTAAGCAAATCTTAAAGCTGACTACTACAGCTCCATATACTTCAAGGCACAGTTTCAATAACCATCTGTAATACAGTTTAAATGTTAGGTACAACTGAATAAAAATCTTAAAACTTAGAAATCCCTTTTATTAGAAAGTAAGCAAACTACTTGTGTAAACAAAGAGTGTCATGAATGCTAGTAATACTATTCTCTTGGATAGAAAGGCTATAATAATGTTCTTATCTACTTACATAGATAAATTTATTTCATCAATCAAAAATGTACAGATCTTTAGATTTGTGCTTACATCAGTATTGCATATGAACTATAATGAATGCAAGAAAAGCATTTTTAAAACTCAAAATATTATATCTACTAGATGTTTTAGCAATCCCTCATCAAATCAACTCAAACTTTGTTGCAATTCTAAATCAAAGACAAAATATAAGGATATCATGACGGGTAGTTTGCTACATATAATAGCAAACCAAAACCACCATAATTAATTTTATATTAGCAACCTGACATAACAAATAAGTTAACACACACTTATAAATGATTTGGTTCATGTAATGTACAGTATCGTACGGACTCACCATTGTCAGCAGACCAGCAGTACTGACCCACTGATGACAATGTCCTGGCAGCTGCTTCCTGTAGATTTGTACCGTACCTTACAAAGACCGATTGTTTAGTATGCTCTGGTTTTATAACAATCCGAACTGTTACCACCTTGCTCCAGTAAATGTCTTTACATTTAATAAATGAAATTAAAGCAAATGAGAGTAAATGTCGGTCAGCTTTCTGAGCAGAACAAATGCAAGTTATTTTCCACTGTATTAGCAGTATAACTCAAAACAAAACACTGTGCTGATGTCTGCAGGCTTCTACAAGCTCGTAGCTTGAATGGGTTCTGTCAGAACACTACAGCTGTGGAATGCATCCACACGCACAATGGATGACAACAAGAGCTAGTGTGAAGCACTTTATAACAAAGTAGAAGGCATGTTTTGTTATCTACTGCAAAGCCAGAACTGAGCTGGGCTTAAACATAGTACTACAATTTCTAGCAAAACACTGAGATTATAATGCCACATATTCTTCTGATTTTTGATAAATTCTTGTGTGTTTGCTTTGCGTTAATAGATATTTAATTTGCTTTTCTTTAAAATAAAGCTAAAGCATCATTTTGTTACAGACAATATGCTTACCACACAAACAGGTAGCTGACAACTTAAGAAAAGAATGATATTAAGTGTCCTTACACTATAACATGCATTTGCACATTAATATAAAAGTAATATTTCTCTATAGCTTTTATACAATTAACAACTGCACATTGTGCTTAAACATGTAAGCTGACAGCACTCTAAACTTTATCACAAGCCCTTTTAAAAAGGGGAGTAGTAGATTTCTCTCATAAGGGGCAACCAAAAGTACACAGGTGTTTGGGGATACAAAGACATCAAAGTACAGGTAAGGAGTAATGTAAATAATACACAATTCTATAGACACAATGTGCAGTACCTGTAGCCAAAATAAGAATATAAACCAGCTGCATACCTTGAACATACATGGATGGACATTACAGGCAAAATGGACATATAGGCTATGGTAAACAGAAACTGAGACAGAGTCACACCTAGCTCCTGGGTTTTTATAAAGTAGGAGGTTAACAAGCACAGGAGGAGGAGGCAGTGAATGAGGAAAGGAAGGATGTCATGGCAAGAGATTTTGGAAATTAAAGCAAAGTATAGGGAGTTACTGTGCCTGGATAAATCATGCAAGCCACAAGACATATGAGAGGAATGACTGCAAAGTTAGAACTATACTATAGTACTGGCAAACAGAGTCATTACTGAGAACCCTAATGGCTCAGTGAATGAGGAGGTGACCAATATCAGGGCAAAAAAGCGAATGGTAAGGCTAAAAGGATAACAGAAGTCACATGAGAGCAGAAGAACAGCAGATTGAGGAAGGGAAGTATCCTGAACTTTGCAGAATTTAATTCAGAACAATAAAAGGATCATGGAAAGTCTAGACACAAAAAACACAACAGTGACCTGTGGGAAGAATACAAGAAGGAATGAGTGACTGGAGAGATGAAGCATTAAACAAAATGAGGAGGGAAGTATGGAAATGCTAGAAAGCCAACTTGGCTAATAAAGAAGTCAGAAGGTACCAAAAGGATGACAATAAGGGGATGCATAACAGGAAGATGTAATGCTCAGACCATGAAAATGATAACAAAAGATTATTCACACAAAAACAGCAAAAAGGAGAATTTTGCCCACTAGATGAAGGGCAAAAATTAATTTTCCAGGACTTTATTACAATTATTTATTTATTTATTTAATGGAAAGGGGAAGGCCATGCTAAAAGGGATAATGAACAAGTCTTTTTTTTTTATTTATGCATTTAAAAAGAATGGGATGAAGTACATCACAATGGAAGCTTCATTGTGAAGGGAGATGGAAGGTGAAAAGGCAAGGAGCTAAATAATGAGGGTACCTACTGGTTGAAATTGTGGGGCCTTTGGAATGTTAAAAGACAAAGCCCAGAGGAGCTCCCTATTGAAATGTCAGCACACAAAATGCCTAGTGCCAACATGCTGAAAAAAAAAAGACCAAAAATCCAGGAAAAAAGTGAATTTCAAACATCACTCATCTGCTTTAAAAGTCTTATTTTTGCAGACGGTCACACTCTCAGCTTATATACACCAACTCAGAGATCACCACACCTCTTCAAAAAGGAAATATTCCAGGAAATAGCCATCTCTGACTTAGTACATTTAAGTCCACCTTTTCGGCCATTCAGTCTCTGTGTTTCAGGACACACTCTAATGGGTCCTCACATTTCAAATGGTTACCACCCCGATGACACACTTCTTTAGTATTACGTGTAGTATCTTGGATGTTAAATGCTTTAGCCTAACTAGTGCACATTGTTAAGAATAACACTCCACTGTGAAGTACACTTATATATATATATATATATATATATATATATATATATGGATCACCTTTACATGATTGAATTTTCACTTACCCGAAAGTGAAAAGGATGAGACAACTTTACTGCAAACTTACTTTCATGAACACTCCAATCACGGGATTTTTATTCTGGGGAAGGAAACACTTGCCTACTATGGTGAACTTTGCCCTTTGCCCCACTGTAGTGCAATCTCATAATTGGTACATTTAGGTGGGTTGGGGGTGAAGCTCTAAACTTGGGAGGGTTTGATATGCTTCGGATTGTTTATTTTTTCATTGTGGCCACGTTTTTCCTTTCCTAGAGTAAAACTGATGTGATCCGAATGTTTGTGAAAGTAAGTTTTTGGTGAAGTCATCTCATCCTTTTAAGTTTTCGGTAAGTGAAAATTCGATTATGTGAAGTAGATCCACATAGATTTTATATATATATATATATATATATATATATATATATATATATATATATATACATACATACACACACACACACACACACACACACACACACACACACACACACACACACGCGCGCGCATACACCCAGTTAAATCTAGTTATAAGCTTCCCCCCCCAGCCACAACTAGCTCTGCTGTCACATGCATTTAGAAGCTGCTACATGTTTAATCCAGACACATCGCTGTTACTTCTGGTGCTTCCATCTTAAAATTTGGAATTCATATTAAAATTTTTTACATCATTTAAATTGCTTGCAATTTATAGGCTCAAAGAACAGCACCTTCAGTGTTATGGCAATGAGTTCTTTCAGACTATCTACATCAAAGAAACCAGATGTAGTGAAAGATGAAAATGGTATTTTACTGCCAAAATAACAATCAATAAAAGCTCATTTTCTCATTTTTGTACATGAAGCTGGGGTATCACATCAATAGTGACCACAATCTAGAGCCAATGTTCACACTGATGGGTGGTTATCCCTGCAAAGAAAGTATAGTTGTGTACACTTACCATAAATGTAGATGTTCGAGTGTATTCACTGTTGCAGTCCTGACAAATGGGTTATCCAGCCCTCGGTAGCCCTTGATTGGCCCAGATACCAAAAGTAAGGGGATATGATGTCGGCTGCCATCGGTTGTATAGGATGTCAGTATCTTTGATACAAAAGGAGGCAGCTGATGACACTTCCTCTGTCTTTCTAGCCACAAATGTCAGGAGCCCCCAAGAAAATAAGGCAGAGACAAAATATAAAGCATCCTTGGTAAATTAAACCAAATAAAGCCAGCACCTTACGAAAGGAGAGCAGGAGAATAGCAAACAGGGGGAAGGAAGGAGGGAAACCAGGACTGCAACAGTGAATACACTCGAACATCTACATTTATGGTAAGTGTACACAACTGTACTATGTTTGTGTTTCACTGTTGCAGTCCTTACTTATGGGTTGATTACCAAAGCCCAGAGAAGAAGGAGGAGGTACCAATGCAATCAAGGATTGGAGAGAATGCCCTGAAGAACAGCAGTGGCAAACCCCGCCCTTAATCTAGAAAACAAAGGCAAATTATAATGCTTTGTAAAAGTGTGTACAGAAGACCATGTGGCAGCCTCTAAAATGTCTTTAGTAGGGACACCCCTTAAAAAGCTGTATAAGTGGAGGCTGCTTTTGTGGAGTGGGTCCTCACTCCTTGAGGAGGACCCTTGCCATGAAAGGAATAACAAAAAGTAATACAGTGTGCAATCCATTTAGAAATGGTTTGCTTAGAAATAGCTTTGCCCTAAGCTCCAGAAGCAAAGCTGACCAAGAGCTGAGCTGATTTCTGAAGATCCTTAGTCCTGTACAGGTAGAACCTGAGCTGTCTGTGTACATCAAGAGAATGCAGGATCCTTTCACCTCTATTCTGAGGATTAGGAAAGAATGTAGGAAGATGTACGGACTGATTAAGAGTCAGGCTAGAAACCACCTTCGGCATAAAAGAGGGACTGGTCCTTAGGGAGACACGATCTGCATGGAAGATGAGAAAAGGCTCCACAGCCATCAAAGCCTGCAGTTCTGAAACTCTCCTTGCTGAAGAAATAGTCAAAAGGAATGCAGTTTTCCAGGAGAGAAACTTTAAATTTGCAGTGGCAGCTGGCTTAAAAGGATGAAGAGTGAGCTTCTCCAACACAAAATTAAGGTCCTAGGCCAGAGTAGGTGCCCTTCTGGGAGGTTTTAAGTTGCTAGCACCTCTGAGAAGCATTTTCATCAGGGGATGAGAGAAAATGGGCTGTTCAAAAGAACAGTAAGCAGAAATAGCTGAAGCATGGATCTTGATGGAAGAAAAGGAAAGTCCATCTTGAAGCAATTCAGCCAAGTATTCCAGAATCAGAGGAAGAGTAGGCTGAGAAGAAGATTCCTCTTTTACCTGCATCCAATGAGAGAATCTTTCCCATTTGCCAGTGTAGGACTTCCTAGTGCTAGGCCTCCTGGCCTCCAGAAGTACATTAACCACCTGCTGGGAAAGGGAAGAAGTAGATTGATTCATACAATGAGCCACGCTGCCAAATGGAGAGACTGAAGATGAGGATGCAGAATTTTTTCCCCCTTCCTAAACCAAAAGATCTGGTTTCAGAGGAAGATGCCATGGAGGAAATTTACAAGAATTCCAAACTGCCTTTCCCTTACCTATTGTAAGGGAAATGTGGTATATAAAAGAGATTATTGAGAGTAATTACAGAATCATTCTTGGAAATAAAGAGTTGACTTCCATTGTGTGTTTGGTACCAAAATTTACGTTTAAGAAAGTTACTAATATAAAGTTGATGTTAGAATCAACGAAAGAAGTAGAAAAAGAAAATACACGGATTTGTTCCATTAAGAAAGGAACTTTTGCTTGTATGAACTGCAAACAATGCAGGTTCATTAGCAACTCATCCTTTATTATTATGGAACATTTGGAACAGACTTTTTGGGCTAATAAATACTTTAATTGCAATAGTGAATGTGTGATTTATTTAGCCACTTGTGTAACATGTAAACATTATTATATTGGGAAGACCAAAAGAGCTTTAAAACGTAGAATATATGAGCACACTCTGGCAATTAAGAAAAAAGACAAAAATAATTAATTGTCTAGGCATGCACTTTCTTGTACTACATTTAAAAAGTTTGAATTTTTTGTTTTAGATAGTGTAGAAAAAGGAGTATTTGTTGGTGACACAAACAACAAATTAGAATGTAAAGAGGCTTTTTGGCAGCTTCTATTTGGGGCCGATGTATCACCGGGCCTGAATGAAGTTATTAATATAAAATGTTTTTTTAATGTATAGATAAATTAGTATGGAGTTTATAATACACTTCACACATTAGCTTTACATGTGTGTACATATATATATATATATTTTTTTATATGTCTTTCATGTTTTGTAGAGTATAGTATTTAAGTATATAATTGTTGTTACATCATTTCCTGTAATTATTTATAAAAGGAAGGGGTAGGTTGATGTTTGGTTTTTCTGATGAAGTTCACATTATTAAAGTGAATGAAAGCACTAAGTTGATTTAGTCCGAGTGTGGTCATTGGATTTGGTTCGCACAGGTTCTTGTTTGTTTTGGGTTTCCATTAGTGATTTTACAAGTTCTTAAATTTAAAAGACAAAACTTCCGAGTTCTGAAAACACCATGTAAAACCTTATATGCAAAAAATATGGAAAGTTTATTACAATATCTTTTTAATCCTAAACCTAATAAAATATTACAGAAACACCAATATCAGCCTTGGTACCAAAAGCATACAAAATCACAAGTATCACGTACCGAGTTGAAAAAATTAGCACAAGACTTTAGCTGTAAAGAGTCACTACAGCAGACAATGAGAGATCAGAGCATATGTGTCACAAATGATTAATCAAAAGGCAAAATTTGCAGCCTACAGGCTGCCAAACTCATCAATACTTTGTACTAAGATCACTAAACTGGCTTGAATTACCCTCTAATCTAGCACACACTCAAGTCTCTTTTAGCTCCCAAAATGATAGACAATCCTTCTTCCTGCTTAGCTATCAGCAGCATTCTCCACCACTCTCTACCAAATCAACCCCTTCATTCTGCTAACAAAAAACTGCTTGCAATTTACAAACCAAAAAAACTATTAGTCATAGCTTGAACTTTAACTGCGTGGCAAAAACCTGGAACACCCTCCTAGTCACTATCAGGTCAAAATCTGAAATCCATTAATTTAAGTCCTCATTAAAATAACTCATCTCTAACTCTTAGCTCGTTTCTTGTTCTACAACAGGTTAATAACCTAACTTCATCTTCTCCATGTTAACTCCCCTTTTACCTGTCCCCAACACATTTTCTTAATCCCTTTATAGCTTTATATTTCTCTAGAACTGTACTTTCTCTACATTATAAATCTGCTTAACTGTAGAGCTTAATCTGTTATTTCTTCTAAAAGGTGCACACTATCTCAATACCTTTTCTTATTCACAATTTCATTTATCTTATATTTCCATATATATGTACGCTGTTCTATGTTTCATTACAATTGTTTGTATACATTATATTTTACTTGGTTCTTATGACCTACTCATGTTAATTTTGGTATCTGTGGAGCTTTCCCCCCAGGTCTCCACTGAAAATGGGTTATTTTACCCAGTTTGACTTTACCTGTAAACAAGTGACAATAAACAAATACCAATAAACAAATAATATGGTAGATCAGGCTAATGTACATTATGAAGTAAACTGCAATTGTCAATAATTCTCAGAATGCCCTTATTTTGCTTCATTTTGGTCTGCTCCTTATAAAATGTGTGGTTTGCTGGCAAATCATTGAGGTCAGCAAGCACAAAATAAGGGCAGTGACTTCAGTTCTGGACTTAATTTCCTTCAGAAAATGTACTGCATGCTACTTTAGAAACTTTTTAGGTATACAAAAGCAACATTTTAAATTTCTCCCTTTGTCCCTGATTCTTGTTCTAAGAGTTGATGATGCAGAAGAGGTTAGATCACTAGACCGAGCAGTTCTGATGACATCTGACTTCCTGATGTGCAGTAAATTTATCAGTATACGGTCGGAGGATGCCTTGTACATCAAACACAGATCACTCTTAGCAGTTTAAACACAGAATGTCAGGCACACAGATTTCTAAAGTTATTGTGCTCTGTTTCCTGAACTTTATGTCTTGTAGCAGCTGTACATTATGACACTAAGTACAACATCTGGAGAAGAATTAATTCTGGAAATAAATTAGTAGAAATGTTTAAAATCTGCCTTCTTCATTGATTAACTACAAAGTCTTCCTTTCTCGAGTTTGCAGTGTCACTTAGACCTTCCTTCTGGTGGAATTTTGTATAGTTAAAAACTTTATTAGTGTTTGGTGTCCACCAGTTCTTACTTCCTGGTTTAACCTTCACAAGAAATGAACAATTAATTTGAATATCTGAAAGCTTAATTTCTGTCAAGATAGTAATGGAGTTGTCTGTGGACATCCAAGGTAAGCTGTATCCTTTCTCCTTCATTTTTAGTAATCTCTAAACTGTAACTGGGTGGGGCGGCGCAGTGGTACAGCAGTTAATATTCTTACCTCACAACAAGAGGTTCTCCAGTTCGATTCTCAACTGGGGTGCCTTCTGTGTGGAGTGTGCAAGTCTTCCCTGTGTTCATGTGGGCTTCCTCCGGGTATTATGGTTTCCTCCCACATTCCAAAGGCATGTGTCTGGAGCATTTCTCCCCTGGTCTCCTCTGAAAATAGGCTATGTCCTAGTCAGACTTTCTTGGTCAACAAATGTTAAATAAAACAAACTGTGCTGAGGAAAGAAAATGTAAACTCAGACACTACTTTAGGCATAAAATAAGGATTTGTTCTCAAAGAAGGTTTCTATTACTTTAAACAACTTTTAAACTGACACAAAAAAGTGTGCTCCTGTTTAAAACAGATCAGCTTCATGACAATCCATTGAAACACAAATTTCTAGCTTAAAAATAACATTCCTAAACAAGAAAGTAGAATAAAATAAGAATATTTTAATGTGGAAAGTTTTTCCCCAAAGGGAACTTTCCTGCCCAGCAAAGGAACAGCACAAGCTGGCTGTTGATCATCAAAAGCCTGCAGAGGAGTTGTCTCTTCAACATCAGAGAGGCTCTCAAGGGCTTGACACCCAAACCTGCCTTTTTAGTCATCTCAGCTCAAGCTGTCCTATAGCTTGGATGCATGAAGGTTCCCTGAAGCTTTGAAAGCTGGCCGGTTGTTATATCCTTGGCAAGATGTCACCCACACAGCTAAGGCTACTGTAACAGTGATCAGTAAGATGAACATCAACTTTTACAGACTGAAGTACAACTATTTTGGAGGCTCCATCTCCTACAAATACTGCTGAACTGACATTCACTGAAATATGTATAAAAGATGCTCAGTAAATTTTATAACTGTGTTAAATTCACTGCATCATGTTTTATACAAATATTCAAGATGATCCCAAGGAAAACAGGAATTAGTATTTTAAAAAGTAGAACTTAACTAGCTTGCTGAAACTCCCATTCATTATTTAGCTGTTCAAAAGTTTTCCATTTTCTATGATTTTCGCCTTTTTTCTACAGGAAATGTGCATTCCCACACAATACCTGATGGTTGTAAGAAACCCATTTGTTGTATGTCTTGTGAACTGATACTTGTTGACAATATCATAAATATTTGTATGGTTCCGAATACCATGTATTCAGATCTTTGCCGAATGATAATAATGATCACAGCAAAGAAACCTGTTCAACAAATGTCTTCACCATTTATAGAATTTGGGAGTGTTATTAAAAGTATATGATTATACGAATACTTTCAGAGCAGGAAAGAACCACAGTCACGGTGACAAGTAGGTTACTTATTTCAGAAAAAGCATACACATTTGGACATATCAGATCATGTAATGACAGATATGAGCAGTACACCAGCACATGGCAAGCAAATTCAACACCAAACTGCCAAATATATAATTTGGTCTCAAGCACATGAATATGCCTTGAAAGTTTGGACTAAAGTAACTGAAGCATGGTGTATGCCTTACTATTCTAGACAGATTGAAATCAACTGTCAGAGATACTCATGCATTGTGCTGGTCTAGACTCAATGTCCCTCCGCCAGGTCAAAGAAAGGGTAAGTCAGATTGCATGTATGGCAGTGTGGCATGAATCTGTATGTTGAAAATGACCTAAATGCGTACATTAAAAATACCAAGCAAACTGCGTATCTCAAATAAATGACCTTCATGCCCTTCATTTCCTAGACAGTCAATGATTCTGATCAATACAACTTTTTACTGCTCTAAAAAAATCTTTTGAAATGACAGGCTTACAAAAAAAAAAAACAGCCAACCAAGCATTGTGGAAAAATATTTAAATATTTAAAACATGACAGGTTTTAGTTCTAAGACAAGTCATTGTACAAACATTATTTTTAAAAAGTGAACACCATGATGTAAATATACACCAACTGTATCCATGATGACACTCCATTCCTTGGAGACATACTTACGGTTTTGCAAGAAAAGTGGATGGGTATTTATGTCACAAATTCTGCTATGTAAACAAAAAAAAAAACTATAAAACAAACCCTGTGATTCAGAAAGATATGCAGTAATTGCATCAATTGCCCACCACAGGTAAGTCACTTTACACAATGGTAAGAAAATGAGATTCAGAGAAACTTGTGGCTGCAATGAGAAAAAAACTCACTATTAGCTCATTAGCATATGTACTACGTGCCCATTTAACACTAGTGCTGTCAGACATGATGGAGAACTATTTGGCAAATGCATCCCTCTACAGACACATGCATGCGCACACACACGCCCACACACACGCACACGCACACACACAATAAAAAGCAAGCCTCCCCATCAATCACACTCATGGAAACATCCACACATTCACCCACAAGCATACTCCAACAGACACACACACACAATCATCCATATTCATTCATGTCTCTACAGATACATACATACCTACACCACAATCTCCACCCAGATGTCTTTTCTGAATTTAGTTGCTCCATAACTGCACCCACTGCATGGAGTGAATAGGCGGCCTCCTACGGTGGAAAAATCACCTAGTGATTCTCTCAATCACTCAGCAGTGTAGCTGGAGGCATTTCCCAGACAGAGCACATGGTTAATTAGCATTAGCTGATTATCCACTTCCCTGGATTGCCACATTAGCACTGCTCTCCATGATGGGGCCTCTGCCGTTGGGAAGCCTCAGCAGCAGGGCAGTATAAGAATCACAAAGACTTACTACAAATGAGAAAACAGCATGGTCACTTATAAAATAGGCAATCATACATTTTTATAAATGAAAACAAACCATACTGACATTCTGTCAGTTGCAAACATTACACATCACTTTTGATCTATACAGTCACTGTCAGTCAAATATTACATAGCTCATTCAATTCCTGCCTTCCTTATACCTCATTCCTCCTCCAAAACATTATTTAGCATGTATTGCTCTCACAATTCCCATTTTTTCTATGCAATTTGCTCCTACCCTTCTCTAAAGATCCCACTTCTAGTTCTTTTATCTCTGTTACGATATTCACTACTTCTAGTACAGTTGGTATAGACTTTCTTTGCCATTTTTTGTAATTTCTTTTTAGCAGCCAACAGAATTAAACTCAGCAAGGCCTAACTATGTCTATTCAATTCAAATTCTGCATCACATTTCAAAAAAAATAATTTCCTTAATTATGCCAATTTGCTCACCCAGTATTTCTGACAGAGTAGTCTTCTGGGAATTTTTAAAGTCTGCCAGCTCATAACACTCCCAAAAAATATGTTCCAAATTATCTCTTTCTTCCTCATCACACCTCCAACATTTGCAATCTACCTGAGGAAAAATTCTTTGGAGTCTGATCACTGTGCAGAAACACCTACGGAAACACTTCCAAGCAAAGATTCTAAATCTTCTATATTTTGTTGCTTATTTGGGAGCCATACATACATTCCCTCATAGTTTCTTTGTGAACTGATTATCCACAGTCTGTCTTTCCCATCCTAACATCCTCTGATTGATTCCTATAGTTACCATGCAATATTTTATATAACCTACTAATTTTCCTTTTTAACAGCAGCCTCTGTTCTACATTCTACTAAAAACACTACCAGTGCTGGTCTTCTACTTAAGATCCCCCTATTTCTTTCTCTTTACCTATACTCTGATATCAATGCCTGATAGTTTAGACAATCTGTAGCCTGCAGTCCAAATGAATTATTGTCCTTTTTACATGTTATCACCTTTTCCTCTCTAAATATTTGTTCCCAGTACCTTGGCTCCTTTGCCAATTTTCTCCAGTAAATTCCAGCCCCTGCTTATATATTCTCTGCACCCATAATTGCAGTCATCCCTATTGGCAGAACCTACTTTCGCCACTCCTGTGTCAGCTTAGTACTTAGAATACATTCTGCTACTTTATGAATATAATATTCTATAAGGTTTTTGTTATTCTCCTTAAGGATCTGCATCCAAAATTCCAGTCTCTACTTGTTTCTTCAGCTTCCCCCATTTCATCATCATCCCCTTCCACTTTGAGATATAACTTTCTGCTTGTGTTGAGTACAAGAGCCTTAACTGTGTAGCTCTGAAATACCCCTTCAAATTAGGTAATACCAAATCACCTTGTTCTACTGGAAGGACCAAATTAGCCCACTTGCCTCTTGCTCTTTCCATCCCAGATAAAATCCTTCAACTCTTTATTAACTGCTATCCATAAATTCTCTGACTGATAAAAAATATGCCTGGTCTGCATAAAACTAAAGGGACTAAAACATTTTCACTGCTTGTATCTTGCTATCCATATCCATAAGACAGAGCTTCCAATTTATCAGTTTTTGTACTATCTTTTTTAGTTTTTTCCCCCACATATCCTTTGCTGCTGTAACAGAATCCTTTTTAATCAATACTCCTAAGTATTTCATTTTAACATGTCCCCATAAATATGGGTATTGCTGAACCAATTCATGTGTGAGCACACAGTTTACAGCTATTGCTTTTGTTTTATCCTCATTAATGATCTATGACAAAAAGACTTGAAACTGTCTCAAAATGTTTCACAAAACTGAAATGTCCTTTTCTGGTTTTATCAGGTATAAAATAATATCATCTGCAAATAGAGACAGCTTTTCTTGAGTACCGCACCATTTATATCCTTGAATATCTGACTCCCATATTTTCTTTTGACAATGGTTCTAAACATAATGCAAATAACAAAGGAAAAAGGGGACAACCCTGCCTGGTTCCCCTGCTAAAAGAAATCTTATCAGAGAGGAACTCCCAATTCTATTTTGTGCCTCCAGTCCCCTTTGTACATCTTCCTAATCAATCTTATAATTTAATCATGGAATGCAAATGCTTCCATTGCCCTACTCATAAAATCTCAGCCTACTCTGCTAAATGCTTTCTCTGCATCAAGACCCACCAACAGTGGTATTTTTTCTTACATTCTGCTTCCCTCTGGATTATAATGTCAACTGTTTGCCTCTCCTCTGCAAAACTGCATTGATCCATATCTATTTTAGGATTCTCCTCATTATTTCAGCCATTATAGACAAACATTTTATCATCATGGTTTATAATTATAATGGGCCTATATGAAGCTGAATCTGATGGGTCTTTACCATCTTTAGGTATTACAGCAACCACAACTTTCTTCCAGGATGTTGGTGTTTCTCCTCCTTTTAAAATACCATTAAACAAAACCTTCCAGATCTTTATAACTTTCTTCCCTCCAAGTTCCCACACTTCCACAGGAATACCAATCTATTCCTGGAGACTTTCTTATAGACTGGTTATACATCATGATTTTTATCTCATCTTCTCCTATCCTGACTGTTAGTAACTGAGTCTCATCTACCTCTAACCTTGACATATTTACTTCTTCTGAAAACATTTACATTTGTACTTTTTATTGAGTTCCACATTTTTCTGCTTTATAGATTTTCTTAAAAATTCCAAAATATTTCTAGTACTTTTACAGAACCTCTGATTACTTTCCTTGTTACAGGCTCCCTAAGCTTGGCAACAACCCTTTCTACTTTCTGTCACCTTAGATGTTGTGCTAAAAGCTTTTGTGCTCTGCAGTTAATATCAAAAACAGTTGAATAACAGCAATCTTTTTAAGGTCATGCATGTCAATGAGGTAAGTGCCTTATTTTCCCTCTGCAATTATGCCTCTTCTTGTTCTGTGAGATTCCCCCTGTTCTGCACTACTTTAACCTGTCAGCCCCTCTAAATAATTCTTGAGGTTCATATTAGAAGCTCAAAGGTCCTGTTCAGCGAATAGGAAAAGAGCGATGTATTGCATGAACAATGAAAACAGTGATTGTTCCAAACCTGGAAATTCGAAATGTCGATTCGTCATAGTTGGCAAGTCTGCATTATAGCTCCGTAAGGTAAGTGTGTAATAGTTATGGGCCTTAGGGTTAGGGTGCGTGTTAAGGTAAGTGCATAGATAGATAATGTATGTAAGGTTTAATGTAGGATTAGAAGTAAGGTTTTGTTAAGTGTGTGTGTGTGTGTGTGTGTGGATTATTTATTTTGTTAGGGTATATCTCTGTAGGGTAAGTGTGCGATAGTTACGGACCTTAGTAGTAGGGTGCGGGTTAAGGTAAGTGCATAGACATTGTGTATGTATGTGTTTATTCATTTTGTTTGGGTAGGTAGTATGTCGCGGGCGGTGGGGTTGGCCGAGTATGACGATGTGTGATTTTAAATTTTGCGGTTTACGGCGTTCGGTGTATTCACAGTTCGGAAAATATGTGTCGCTCTTTTCGTATTCGATGAACAGGCCCTTCGAGCTTATAATATTTATTTATTTATTTATTTTATTTTACATTTGTTAACCGGGGGTGTCTGACTGAGCCAAAAAGGCCCTTTTTCAGCAGAGGCCCTGGGAAAAAAGCTCCATATAGAAAAATTACAGATACATTTAGACATGATCAGTATACACACAAATTATAAAAGACATGTTTTTACAGTAGTATGCAGCACATCAACAGTTACAGCGGAGAGAACAAAGAAAAAAATATTAATTTAAAAATAAAGGTGCTTAATAGATTTGTGGTGTACAGCTGAAATTTGGAACATAGGTAGAATACATACATAGTACACAGGTACAGTACATATATTGTACATTAGCCAGTGTTTGTCAGAATAGTTTTCAATCTTAATCAAGTACTCTAGGTTTAGTATGTGTACCTTATCCACTTTCACTAGCCTGGGGAGCAATCATGGCACTGCCAACTTTGCTTGAGATGTTGCCTGATGAGATCTTTAAAGGAAGTTTTGGATGATGTGTTTTGAATGCTAGTGGGGAACAGAGTTCCATTTTTTAGTCACTGAACTACTATATACTGCATCTCCAAAGCTATTGTAGCTGTTGGTGACTTGTAGTAGTAGTTTGCTTGATGATCTAAGAGGCCTTTTGGCTGAGTGATGTTGTACTAGGTTTTTGAGGGCAGGACACTTATTGGGGAGGTAATAGAATGACAAAGGCAAAGCTGATTGTAGGTTAGGAGGTTGGGCAGTTCAAGCCAGTGGAGCTGTCTCAAAGCAGTAAAGTGATGAGTTCTATATGAGCAATTTGCAGCAAAGCTGGCAATTCTGTTATAGCAGGCTTCCATTTTGCTTAGTTCAGTTTTGTTGAGATTAGTCAGAATGGGAGATGCATAGTGTAGGGTGGATAGAAGCTGGGAGCGAGTAATGGCTGGTCTTGTGTTGTTGGTAAGAAATGGTTTGATACGGTAGAGTGATCCCAGTTTGGCATGTACTTTTTTAATAGTTAAGTTGAGATGACTATCAAATTTTAGGTGGGAGTCTATGGTTATTCTCAACAGCTTAGCCTGTGCCACTGGAGCAAGTGCAGTAGATAGTGAATTGACTGTTAGTGTTTTTCTTAGAACTGGTTATAATCATAAGCTGAGTTTTCTTTGGATAGAGGCTAAGTTGGGCTTTGGTTAGGTAGTTTTCAACATCAGAGAAAGCTTGTTGAGTTGTTTGCAGGAGGGTGGGAATGTTTTGTGCAGCACAGATTAAGGTAGTGTCATCTGCATACTGAATGATAGATGCATGCTGTGTGGAGATATGGAGGTCATTTGTGAAGACTGTGAATAGTAGTGGTCCTAAGATAGAACCCTGTGGGACTCTTATAATTATAGGCAGCTGAGGAGAGAGAGAATTTTCCCATTTCACAGCTTGGTACCTGTCAGTTAAGTAGCTTTGGAACCAGGTAAGTGTGGAATTTGATAGGTGATATTGGTTTAGTTTGTTTAGCAGGATTTGGTGCGAGACTGTGTCAAATGCTTTGGACATATCCAGAAAATGAGTTGACACCTGCAGGCCTTCATTTTTGAGATGGTTTGCTTTGTCTGTGAAGCAGAGGAGGGCTGTAGTGGTACTATGGGCAGGTCTGAAACCATGCTGAGTAGGTGATAGGATGTTGCTGTCTAGGAGATATTTTAGCATCTGGGTATGGATGCATTTTTCTAGGATTTTGGCCAAAAGGGAAAGTAAAGCAATGGGTCTGTAGTTATTAAGTTCAGTGGAGGTCCTGCCTTTATGTATGGGTGCAACATAGGATATTTTCCAGAGGTTGGGCACATAGTTTTCAACAACTGATCTGTTTATGAGAGTGGAGACTGGGACAGCAATAGCATCTGCTGTGAGTTTCAAGAAATAGCTGGGGAGTAGGTCGACTGCTGTTGATGAGACTTTTAGTTTGGATAGCTTGCTTTTGATTGAAGTAGTGGAAACTGTTTTGAGGGTAAAGCTTGTATTAGTGTTATTTGTGTTGGGGGGGATAGTGAGGAAGGAACTGTCCTGTGATACTAAGGATAGAATTGAGTTCACAAAGTCAGAGTTGAATTGTGTTTCAATGGGAACTTTAGTATCAGGGGTGGTTGGTTTGGGAGTAGCCTTTTGGGTGGATTTTAGTAGCTGGTTTACATTTTTCAAAAATTTTTGGGGGTTGTGTTGGTATTTAGTTTATAATGTCGTGTAGTACGATTTTTTGTCTGGCCTAATGCATTTTTTTGCACGGTTGCGCAGTTCTTGATACTTAGTTAGGCTTTGTGTTTCTTTGTTTTTTGATACTACAGCCGGGCAGTGTCTCTGGACTTGAGGATTTGTTTGGTTTCTTTACTGAGCCAGGGGTTTGTAGAAGTTCTAACCTTGATTTTGCACAATGGAGCGACAGTGTCTAGGTGTTGTAGAAATGTTTTGCTGAAATATGCTACAGCCTGGTCAAGTGGGTGGGTTTTTAGGGGGTCCAGCCACAGTTACAGAGTAAAGTATTGAGGACCTCAAGAGGGAATTTTTTTTGTGTTTCTAGTGGATATATAGTTAGTGGTTTTGCATATGCTTGTTCTACTACGTATAAAGTACATTATGTTGTGGCCACTTAAGGTGTCTGGGAAACTGCCTGCGTGGGGGTACAATGTGGGGTTGTTAGTTAGGACCCAGTCAAGGATGGATTCCCTTTTAGATTTTTTATCACATCTAGTTGAAATTTGGACTAGTTGCTGGTAGCCATGGAGATTTAATAGATTACTTGGTGGTTTTGATATGCAGGTGAACCAATCTACGTTGAAATCCCACAGAATGAGGGTTTCTTGTGAGTATGTGGAAGAAAACCAGGATAAGAAGTCTTCAAGGCTAGCAGGCGTATTACCAGGTGGAATATAGATCACAATTGTGGTGATGACCTTTTTAGGGTGAAGATGAAGTTGTGAGATAAGTATGTCCCAATTATTGGGGGAGGGGTAAGAGTTTGGTAATTGACGTACAGTTAAGTTGGACTTATACAGTAAGGCAGTTCCACCCCCTTTAAGAAGTGGTCTGTCTTGTCTAACAATATTGTAGCCATTAGGGAGAACTTCTGAGTTAGCTATATTTTTATTTAGCCAGGATTCTGTTAAAGCAACTATGTCTGGGGAGTAGTGTGCTACTATGGCCTGGAGTTCAGGTATTTTATTTTTGATACTTCTAATATTAACAATTAGCTTTAAAAGATGGTTGGTTTTGCTGCTGTTGTTGATTTGTCCAGGGATGAAGACAGTGGAGGTGTTATGTTCTGACATTTGTGTTGGAGCAGTTTGTGTTGGACAGGATGGATTTGGGCCTGGGTTGGGGTGGATATCCCCACTTATGGTGAGCCTGGTGTTAAAATGGTGATACAGATGTTGGAGTTTGGTGAGGAGTGTGAGAAACTATTGTGTTTTTTTGGAGTACGAATGAGAGCATATGTGTTTAGTTCTGAATTGGTCCGTTATGTAGTTCTTGAACAATTGTGGGCAGATATTATTATAATGTGTGGTGTCTGTATATGAGAGTGCATAATGTAGTGTTGTGCTACTAAGTTTAGGGATATTGCTAGAGTGATAACTTGTGGTGTTATAAAGAAATATGAGAAGACAGACCAGACTTAGTTGTGTGATAGTCATGGTTATAAAGTTTAAGATGGTACTAGGTGGGGGTCTGAATAGGAATTATAGGGTTGCATTATATGTGGATGGGTAAGTAGTGTGGGTGATGTAAAAATGCCTAATGGGAATGAGAGTGATTGGGAGTATTTTGTGTGGAGCAAGTTGGTGTGGTATAATGTGATCTGACTTGAGGAGCTGTGATTGTTGGAGGTAATGTGAGGGTGAGCTGTGGGTGTGGCTGTGATTACTATAAATGTAGAGGTATTGGGGCGGGAGGGAATAGGGGGCAGGGTAGGAGAGCGGATAGGGCCTAAGCATTAGTGAGGGTGAACAGAGTGGAGCAGAGCCCACCAAGACAAGAGTAAAAAGTGGGCAGAGCCCACCAAGACAAGAGTAAAAAGTATTACTTTACAAATCTGAACACTTTAAACAAATTCCTGAGGTCTAATGGCTTACCAGCAAGCAGAATACAATTGCTGAAGAGCACTTGTGTCCTGGTGGGAGACTAGAAATTTAAAGATGGCTCCATGCTCAGCAGGATTGATATAGACTTAGTATTGGGGAGGAAGATAGTACAAGGAGTGTACACCAGGTGGAATGCAAAGAAACCAGAGAGGCAATCAGTGGAAAACTATCAGTGAAGGCCTCAGAGGGGGGTAAGTAAGAATTCAAACTACCTGTAAAGTGAAGGAGAGAAGAGACAGCAAACTTTATTAAGGTTGGGAGTGTGTCTTCACATTTGTGCACAGATTAGAGTAAGGAGATACATTAGCAATTGAGGGGGAATGTATAGAGATGCAAATATACAGGTGGGCCTCCAAGTGATACAAACTAAGGCAGAAAGCACTGAGAGGGCTGCTTGATGGTTAATTTAGTCACAGGGATCTGAATTCAATGTATAATGTCTATTGGACAGTTAGGATTACTGCACTAGCTGAGGGGGGGGGGACCACAAGGCTACAACAGCCAGTTTTATTAGCATGCTGAGAACTACTAAGAAATACTGCTAATGTAATAGCTTCACTCTCATAAAAAATACAAGTAGAATGCCTGGGTGGATTGACCCTGCTCTTGAGGCTCAAAATGTATATCCTTGTTTAGTTTTGCAGTACTGATTCCTTCTTATACTGTATGGGTGGAGTAGTAGCCGCAGACTGCAGATTTGCTTGAGTGTGCTCCTGCTCTTGAGGCTCAAATGTATATCCTTGTTTAGTTTTGCAGTACTGATTCCTTCTTATACTGTTATAGGTGGAGTGGTAGTCGCAGACTGCAGATTTGCTAATTAATATGATGATTATATGTTCATTAATATGAACCCTAATTTTTGTTACTTCTTAACCATATCTCCTTTTCTGTCATTTCCAACTTCTTTTTACACTCTACTTTAATTTTATCCCACTCCTTAGCTATGCTTTTGTAGAAATTTCTATCCTCCTTAATAACTGCTGAATAATTTACACTGCCCATTCCTTACATTCCTCTCTAGTTAATGAATAGTTGAGAAGTGTCAGTCTCTCATTTTTCTTTCATTACCCTGCATTTTTATTTTAATTATTGGCACATGATCTGAAATAGTTAATGGATGCTTATCAAAACTTTCAATTAAATGCACATGTTCCTGTGAAATATAATTTCTCTCTAGCCTAGCCCAGTTTTAGCTCTGTGGGGAATAATATGTAAACTCTGTCCAAACTCCTACTACTGGATTTACATCTTGCACAACAAATATTTTTTATAAATTTCTTCAGAAATCTATCCTCTTTTGTTATATTTTCCTTTCTAGGCCCCAGACACATTGTCACTGTTCCAAATCAAATTCCTGTCCTCACCTGTAAGTAATATTCCCTGCTGAAAGCTGATTATTTCTACCAGAACTTTTAGGTCCACTGTAGCAGTTTATGTGGAATATAAATACATGCCACTATAATTCTCCCTTGCCAGTAGCCCCTTAGCACTACATATCTAACATTAAATGTTTCCCTCTTCTATTACTATTGGAGCTCTTCTCACAATTAATTTAAACACTCCTCTTTTACTTTGTCACAGATATTCCACTGAATAACCATCATTTTGTTTCTCTTTCTCAAGCATTTTCCTTTAGAACATTGGAAAAGGTTTCACTGGCATAGCCTCTCTATGACCTTTATTATCAGAAAAATAAGCAGTAGAATCCACTTCTGTTTGACAGCTCACTTTTTGCTGGACAAACTTTTGTATTTCCTCCTTAGCATGTTCAGCATCAAGAAATGACTTTGACCCTCCAAGAAAAAATATTCTGAAGACAGCTGGATATAGCAGCTTGAATTTCACACCTGCTTCTCAACATTCCCTGACTGCTGGAATAAATTGCCTCCTCTTCTGCCAGGTGTACAGAGAGAATAATTTTCCCACAAATACTTTACTGTTTCTTTTACCGTCACTTTTATTACATTGTCCTCTTGCCAGTTTTGTCAGAATCAACTCCTTCTGCTGATAGGATTGCATCATGATTACTAAAGATTCTAGCTGCTTTCTCATGGCCAGGTTTGCAGCATACACACAATGTGCCCTTTCAATTAACAACTCCTGCTGTGAAATACCAGTCCAGTTGCTTATTTGTACTATCATAAAATTAATACAGTCTGTTCCTTCCAGTTTCTCTAGTACAGCAGAAATCTCAGGTTTTCTCTATGTGCCCTGCCCTCTAATTATACCAGTTTTTTTAAACATCTCTTCTTGAGCAGTCTCGTACTCAGCCAGCCTTATATTAATTTTGGTCTCTGATTTTTGCAGTTTTATCAGCGCATATGAATATCTATTTAAAGCATTTCCTGTTTTTTTCAGCCTTTTGCTATCTGAGTTGACGTACTCTTTCAGTATTTTTGTTTATTTTTAAGCAACTCTGAACACATTTGACTTATTTTTTCTTCTAGATTACTGGAAGTCATATCTTACATCAAAGCTGGAGCTTGAACTGTTTTTATTTTTTACTGAACAGCTACAGGATTCTTCCAAGCCAGTGTTTTAGCCTCACCTTTTGAGATTGTTTTTTCTTCAGGTTCTCTGAATTTTTTTTTTTTGCTGGCATCCAGGCAGTGCACTTAGTAGCCAGTAACTGAAATTTACCCAGAAAGAAAAATTCACTGGCTCTCATTTCTGAGTTTCTGTTTTCACACTGGGAAAACTGAAATTCCACTCTGGGACTATTTAGAGCTTTTGAGATATTTTTGTACGCAATTTCTGACTCTGACCACATGGGGTCTGGCATCTTGAAATAATTCTGTTTAGTCTGCCTCTAAGTATCCCAGAATGCACTGTTTGTCTCCAAAGAATTGCATCAGATCTGCCACGTTTTCCCTAAAGCTCCTGTTTGTGGACTGATTTTACAGGCATTCACTGCTGTGTTATAGAGTCACCTACTTTTGGTTAAAATGTTATCCTTTTTCAATAACTACTTCAAACACAAGCAGTGCAAATGCTACAGAACAGAACTGAAAAGTGCATTTTATTGCTCTTTCTTCTTAGAAATGCTAACTTGATTTCTTTTGTGAAGGCTGAAATCTAGTTCTTCAAAGTATCTCCCCTCCCCCTTCACACCTACCTTCCCTAGCTGTCAAAGAGCGAAGGGTAATTTGACCCATTACCTGCATGTGATTGACAGCTCACGGCAGGTGACCAGACTAATGTACTGTTTTCTTGTCAGCCTTTCCTTCCTTACAGTGGGAGACTTTTTTTGTTGAACTCCTCCTGTCAAATTTAGAACCAAGCTCCACAGCACTGGGAATAATCACTGTTTTGCAAAGCATCAAACTCCCACTTATTTTTCCTTCCTGTATGGTTAAATAGCTAACAAATGATGCACTATAAACACAAAATATTTCACAGACTTGCATGACAGCACCCACATGATTTTTAAGTGGTAATTTAAGAAAATTACGGCACTGCATACTTCTTGTAATCTGATGTAGTGTTGTCGATTAATTGTGACAGACATCTGTTTCGTATGTAAAAACAGGCAATTAATGTCTATGCATGGTCATTGCAAATTTATGCTCTTAGTTTTTGCAGCTGTTACTGTACCTCTGCCTGTACTTTGTCACATATCGGTAGGGCTCTTCAGAAAAGTGAGATTATAGTTTGACATTTTTGCTAGGTTAAGAGTGGGCTGGGCAAGGCAGCTCTGACATCACAATGTGGGAGGCCCACTGGGTCTTCTATACAGCATGCAAATCAGGCGGGGATTACATCACTGTGGAGGAGGAAATGTCCCAGTAGCTAGAGCAAGAGCTCTGGCAGATGTGACATCATAATTTCAGAGCCAGCTAGAGGTTTTTCAACTTGGTTTTCAAAGTGAAAGTAAAACAGTATGGAAAAGTAGGAAGCCTAACAGGGAAAACAGTTGAGTGTATTAGTTTTTAAAGCTGCATGGGTGATTTTTCAAGGCTGTATCAATGAACAGGGACTAACAGAGACAGCAGGTTGAGCAATCTGCTTTAATATCCTGTTGTTGTCCTTTAAACTGCTACTCAGTGTGCAGCCATCCTGGAATTCAGCCAGCAGATATACTTCTGTCAAGAGACTGAAGTACATATCTGATTTGTTTTTGCCCAATCTGAAAACACAAACTAAAATGAAATAAGTACAAAAAACTACAGAAAGTTATAAACCATGGAGTTGTGCACACCTAGACATGGAGTTTACTTTTATAACTAGTTACAATCCTAAAAGGATTTCAGGTATAAATGGCACCTTTTAAGACATGTGCCTTATATTGTAGTCATTGTTTACTGACTGCTTGTAAGGCTAGATGGCATTCAAATTATAACAAGTTTCATAGAAAATGACCAGTTTGTGAATGTGGAAAACAGAAGACTTCTTGAACAACACAGAGGTCCCCACTAGTTTGCTTCCCATGACACACATGTGGAAGACGCAGCTGAGAATCTTGTACAAACATTGGTTGCAGTGACACAAGACTTTTTAAAATCTTTACCTGCACCTGCTACAGCAAAAGAAAGCTTGCAAAATGTTCAGACGTACCTGTTTTACCTGTATATTAAAGGTATATTCTCATTTATTTACTTGTCCAAAATTCCATACTGGAAAGTAATGAAACCTTTTTTAACCCCAAAGAAAGAGAAAAAATGTGCTCTTGTTTCACTGAAGGCCTGGTAGCCTTATAAAACAGCATTGAAACCTAGAAATAGTAATATCTAAGTGCAAGTGCTCATAAATGCAGTATTTGAAAACATATACAGGTGTGCAGTTGAACCAAACACATTCCTAAACCGCAGCTCACCTAGAGAGCTCTCAGCATAAGAAGAGGGGGTGTAGTATCTTAGGTGCTAAGTGATTATTATAAACTGTGAATACCTGCTAAAAATCTTGAACCCTTCACAGTGAAGTACACTGAATATGAAACCAGTTAAAAGCTTGTATACAGCGTCCTTTCATCACATCTAATGTCTGCATCCATCTCAAGAAGGTCCAATACAGAACTGATAACTAGGAGAACTAACAAGCTAGCATATCTCTCCATTGTAATGCATAGTGGAAATGAACAGAGAGACTGAAAACGTGTCAGTTAGAAAAAATACTTCAATAGCAGAAGTGAGTAAAGCTGCTGGCAGTTTGTACATCTGCATGGCAGGCAGTAACCCTCAGCAACATCTCCCGGACAGCAGATCAATTTAAAAAGAAGTTATGTACTCACCATAATCTTCCATGTTTGTTGTCCAGTATCTCGCCTTCATTCTTGCTGGTTGGGTTCAGAGCTGAAACTCTGCTCCGACTCGGCCATATACCAAAGCTTGAGAGCTTCTACTGGCTCGAGGCTATAACCTATCCCATGGTGCTTAGCAGCTGTCCCCCAGATCTCATTTGAGGGAGAGAGCTCCCTGTGATATGTTTAATATACAGAAAGAGAAAATATATGAAATATATTGGTCATAAAGGTAAAAGGAAGGCAAGATGGGAATCAGACCATATTTGCCAATTGTAAAACAATTCCTCTACATCTTCCAGGTGGGGGGGGTGGCTGGGTGGGATACAAGAATGAAGGCAAGATACTGGACAACAAACACGGAACATTATGGTGAGCTTGCTGGTTGGGACAGAGTCCTCAGCACCTTTCTCTTGGGTGGTTCAAGTGAATAAACTCTTCAGGACAGTGGAACCAAAAGATGCCCTGTTCCAGGAGGCCACATCTACTTTGTAATGAGAAATAAAGGTGTGAGGATTAACCCATGTAGCAGCAGCACAAATTGAATCCAATGGAAGTCTGGATTGAAAGGCAATGGAAGTAGACACTGCTTTAGTTGAATGTCCTTTCACTTTCCCTGGTGGTTCTTTATTATAAGTGTGATAAACATATTTGATAGTCTCAGTAAGTCATTTGGACAAAGTAACTTTTGAGACTGCCCGGACTTTTTTTGTTTCTGAATAGGACACAAACAATTGATCTGATTTTCTGAAATCTTTCATCCTGTGTAAATAAAAACACAGTTGTCTATGTACATCCAATTGGTGAAGCTTATATTCTGCCTTGGTACTATAATTAGGAATAAATACAGGCAATTCCATAGATTGTACTCATTATAAAACAATTTTGGGCTATGATGCTTAGGGATAGAGATTTAAGCTTACTTTTACCTAAACATGTTATAGCCTCTTATAACAGAGCTAGGAACTTAATGGACATGGTAGTGCATAACCATTTTGAGTTGCCTAATGTTAATTTGGATAGAGAAATGATCCCTATTAGAGGTACGTTCCCTTGTAAGAAGTGTTCTATATGTAAATATATTGTCAATTCTTTTACAAGCATTAATGGATGTCTTTTTACCAGCAGGAGGAATTTTGATTGTAATACTACAGGTGTTGCCTATGCTTTGAAACGTGGATGTAATAAGTTTTATGTTGGGGAAACTAGTAGAAGTTTCAAAGTATGCTTTCAATTACATGTGAGGTATATTAAAAATGTGAAAATGGATAGTCCTTTGGGTAACCACTTTTCTGAGTTTCACAATTCTAATCCTGAAGGAATTTGTGGTTGTATTTTTGAAAAAGTGGAAATATCGATGGGCGAAAATATAAGTTTAAAAGATAAACTTTTGATAAAAGAAACATTGTATATCCTAAAATGTAACACTTTGGAACCTCTAGGGTTAAATAAAGAATGTAATTGGAAATATGTAATCTAATTAACTCATTAGCAGTGGGATGGACTATTACGTTTTTATTGGATTTGTGTATTTAAACTTTTTTTTTGGAAGTGTTTTTTACTCTGTGAAGGCTTTGGAGCCGAGGAGCTAAGTGCAATAAATTTATTTATCTGCATTTCATCAGTGATTTGTGGCTGTTGTCGCTTGTGGTATTACTTATTTTATTTCTTTTTCATGATACTGGCGAATTCTATAGATTGATTTAAATTTGTTTCAGAACAGACTTTTTGGTAAGAAAGAGGGATTTGTTCCGAGGGAAACTCTATCGTTGTGGAAGATCAAATAGGGAGGACGGATGGATAAGGCTTGCAACTCTGAAACCCTCTTAGCTGAGGTAACTGCTGTTAGAAAGCGTTTTCTCCAGGACAAACATTTTAAAGAACACAAGGATGCTGGTTTGAAGGGGGGAAGAATCAATGCTGATAATACTAAATTTAGATCCCATGGGGGAGGAGGTTCTCTTACAGGAGATCTTAACAGAAAAGTACCCCTGAGGAAGGCCTTGCATAACTTGTGGGACATTATACTGGATCCAAGTTCCCTCACATGATAACTGGACATAGCGGCTAGTTGAACTTGAATAGTGGCTGCCGCTGCTCCTTGACTAAAAATTTCTGTTAGGAATTCCAAAATTGCAGGTACAGGGGCTGTAAAGGGATCTATGTGTTTTTTTGTCCACCCATCAAGAGAACCTCTTCCATTTGCTTGTGTAAAGTTTCCTAGTTATCTTTTTGTGTGAGGAGAACAAAATGTGGCATACTGCAGGGGATATTTCTGGAAGCCTGGCTAAGATTGGAAGTGGGGAAACCAAGCTGTCAGCTTGAGGCTCTGAAGGGCAGAATGGAGCGTGCCTGACTGATGCATCAGAAGATCCAGCACTGGGTCCAGGATCCGTGGGTCCTCCTGAAGGTGGGGCCCAAGGAAAGGGAACCAAATCTGATGAAGCCAGTATGGAGCAATGAGAATTAACCTGTGACTCAATGACTTGGCTTTCTGAACAACTTTTGGAATCAAAGGAAATGGGGGAAAAGCACAGAGAAGTCCCGGGGGCCAATCATGGGCGAGTGCATCCCTTGGTGACTCTCCCATAGGGAAAATGAGGGCAAAGTAGTTGCTGTGTTTGGCATTGAAGGGAGGGGCAAAAAAGGTTGCAGCAAGGCTGGACCCATTAGTGAAAAATTTGATTTGCAACTTCCTGATTCAGGGACCACTCGTGAGGCACAGGAATCGCTCAGCTTAGCCTGTCTGCTATGACGTTGGATTTCCCCGGGATGTGCATTGCCGTCAGAAAGCGTTGAGAAGATATCACTCAATGCCAAACTCTCTGGGCCTCTCGACATAGGGGATAGGATCTGGAACCCCCCCTGTTTGTTGCTGTACCATAGCACCAACGTATTGTCTGCCTGAATTGCAATAGTCACCGTAGGAAGAGAGTTCTGAACTGCTTGCAACGCCAGAAGCACTGCCCTCATCTCTAGGATATTGTTGTGCAAATGGTACTCATGATCTTTCCAAAGCCCTTGGACCGTCTGTCCCAGATAATGCCCCCCCCCACCCTATTTCAGATGCATCTGTGGTTACTGTAGCGACAGGTTGGCGAAGTACAAACGGTCTGCCCATTGTTACCTCAGTGGACTGGATCCACCAAAGCAGGTCCCTCTTGCAGGAGTCTGTAATGAGAATCTCGGGAGACATGGATAACTCCTGCATGGACCATTGAGCGAAGAGTAGCCACTGCAATATTCACATGTGAAGTCGTGCCAGGGGAACTAGTGTTATTGACCCTATATTGCCATAGAGCCTTGGACCTTGAGGGCAAATCTTGCCTGTACTTTTTTCTTGTTGAGTAATATAAGCACTTGACTGTGTAATGTTTGAATCCTTTCTTGAGGCAGTTTTGCCAACATGTCGTTTGTGTTTAAATCTGCACCTATGAAGGTAATACGCTGTGATGGCAACAACGCAGATTTTTCTGCATTTATAGTAATGCCTAGTTTTGAGAATATATGGATGGTGTAGTCCCTGGCTTTGACTAGTAGCTGCTTGGTGGTGGCAGTTAGGAGCCAGTCGTCTACGTATGGAAACATCTGGAATCCTTGATGTCTCAGAGGAGCCGTGACTACTGCCATGCATTTAGTAAACACTCTCGGGGCTGTGGTGAGTCCAAAGGGCAGAGCTCTGAACTGGTAATGACTGGCTCACAGCCAGAAGTGTAGAAATCTTCTGGAGTGCCTGTCCATCTTTATGTAGTAGTATGCGTCCTGAAGATCTAATGAGCACATACAACTGTCTTGTCCCAGAAATGGGAGTATAGACTGCAGTGTTACGATCCAGAAATGTGACTTCTTCACTGACTTATTTAGTCTGCTGAGATCCAATATGGGTCTCCAGTCCCCTGCTTTTTTGGAACTAAAAAGAACCTTGAATAAATTCTGGATCCTAGCTGGTCTATGGAGACTTCTTGGATGACTCTTTTTTTCTAGCAACGTTTGAATTTCTAGTATTGCTTAATCCCTTTGACCAGGTGGAATGTCTGGGATAAACTTTGAAGGACGAGGTGAACAGTGAAAGGGAATGTTGTAACCCCTGGATATAATGGACTGTACCAATTTGCCTTGAGTCAAATTCAGCCAGGCTTCTGGGTACATTGATAGCCTCCCCCCGACTGCCTCCAGAGGTGGACAGTTGGGCCTCCTTTCAGGAGCACTGGAAGGGCTGACCAGAGAAAGTATCTCTGTCACCCTGGTTCTGCAGATCCCCTCTGCTGCATGGATGGTGCCTTCCATTGTTATTTCCCTCTCTGCCCCTGGGGGAAGGATCATCATGAGCATCAGATAAGGCTCCTTTGGACTTCTGGAACCACATCTTTCTGCTCTTCCGACCTTTAGAATAAGGTCTGGTAGGGGAGGAAAAATGGACTCCAACGGCAGACAGAGTCTTACCATCTTGTTGGCTCCTAGTGAGAGTTTCTTCCACTTTCTGCCTGAACAAGGATGAGCCATCAAAGGGGGTGTCAATGAAGGAAAATCTGAAGGGTTCAGCAAACTCACAAAGGTGCATCCAATAATGTCTCTGAAGAGCTATTCCTGTGCCTGCTGCCTGCTCACTCCATCAGCTGCATAAGAAATGAGGCGCATGGAGGCATTAGTGATGGAGGTTAAGGTTGCAAGCTGAGAATTAATCTTATCCAATAAATCCTGGGCTGTAGCACCATGTAGGGTATCTCCCAGCTCTTTTAGGAGATTCCTCTGAAGTCGGGTGAAATGTGGGGAAGGCTACAGAATCCTAAAAGGCCAAAATCCTGAAAGTTCAAAATCCTCAAAACCCACAGGATACCAACACTTACTATATTCCAGCACAAGTACATACAGAAGCAAATAAAACACAAACCATATTACTCTTCTCCAAGTATAAGCAGGGGGGGCAAGCACCCCTGCACACCCCCTGCTACTTAAATATATCAGCTCTGAGAATGCACTTAGTGTACTGAAGTGCAATCTTGGAGTTGTTATATTTAAGTATCAGGTGGTGTGGGGGGTGCAGGGGGCTTGCCCTCTGCATATAGTTGAAGGGTAATATGTTTCTGTATGTACTTGTGCTGAAATATAGTAAGTGTCGGTATCCATTGTGTTTTCAAGATTTTGAATTTTCAGGATTTTGGCCTTTCAGGATTCTGTAGTGCTTCTGAAATGTGACAAATAATTCAGCAACCACAAGGTAAAGGCCACTGAGGAGAAAGTATGCTTCCTGTACCTGTCAATCATGTGAGACTCCTTGTTCGGTGGATGGACAGATGCAGAAGTCTCAGCTAACTCCTTCTTTGTGGCCACAGCCACCACCATCGCATCTAATGGAACTCCCTTAGTTAGATACTGCCTGTCCTCTGGGGCCATAATAAATTTATTTGGCCTCTGTAAAACGGGGTACACTGATTCTGGAGAGTCCCACACCTTCCGACTCACTACACCCAGGAAAGGATCAAAAGGTGGAGACACCCAAGAGGTGGAGGGGTGAGAGCCAAATGCCTCCAGGTATACTTCTTCAGAAGGGGAAAGGGACTTACAGACGCCCCTCTGCTTAAAGATCTCTAGGACGTCTGAAAAAG
Source organism: Protopterus annectens (assembly GCF_019279795.1). Classification (NCBI taxonomy): domain Eukaryota; kingdom Metazoa; phylum Chordata; order Ceratodontiformes; family Protopteridae; genus Protopterus; species Protopterus annectens. The sequence goes on from NC_056748.1 coordinate 656,381,804, forward strand.
AGACATCCTCAGGGAGCAACCATGGGGACCCTTCTGAATCCTCCAAGTCAATATCAGAAGTGACAGACTCAGGGGAGTCTACTTGCTTCCTCTTACACTCTCTCTTCTGAGGGACCTCCTGGGGGGATGTTTCGGGGAGGTATCAGAAGAGGAGATTCCACCTATTGGGGTTTCCTGGGGCATTGACTCTCTACTCTGGGGGTGATGGAGGGATGATGAAGAGATGTACACTGGCCCTTTTGGGGTAAGAGAGGCTGGAGCCAAAGGTGGAGCAGACTCAGTGGAGAGCACACTCTGCAACACCTCAAAGACACCGCAATCCTGGGCTGAAAGAGACTCTGGTCCTGAGGGGCCAGGAGATCTCCCTGGCACCAAGAAGGGTGGCTCCAAGGCTTATGTGGGAGCCAAACTCACCTGATCAAAAACGCCGAGTGAGAGAGCTGGGTCAGACTCAACTCCCCCCCAGAGCCGACCAGGGAGTGTCGACCCCCAGATCCCTCGATGGATGACAACATCGATGAGATCAGAGCAGACAGAGCCAAGACATCAAGAGCGATTACTGACTCTGCCAGTTCCAGCACAACAACTTCCATACTCTCTGACTCCATACTCATCCGAGTCAGAGGAGAAATCAACGTTATCTGAGGCACAGTTGTCGGCTCCACATTCCGATGGGCTGGGTTCAAGAGAATTTCTGCTAGGGCCTGGGTCCGGAACAACCTCTTCATGACCCGCTCGATATCATTGTCTGATAATCTGGAGGATCGAGAGGACGATTTATGGCTACCTGCCACAGACTGTAACAGAGGAGATTGCGGCACTGAATGAACAGGCTCCAAGGAAGGTGACCGACTCCTTTTTTGGCTTCGCAATGGTTCTGAGGAGACAGATGGAACCATGGGAGGACCAGATTTGTTGGAATTGATAATGTTCGGATCTGGGAATGCTGTATCTTTGAAACTGCTTGACGGTTCAGACACAGGAGCCGATGAAGCAGCCTTTTTCGACTTATCCAGTTTTGAGGTCTGATTACCTTCTTCAACTTTCAACAAGCCCCTTAAAATGAGCTTATTTTTTCTCTCCTGTAAGACCCTGGCACTGAAGCTATGACAAATGGAGCAGGAGTCTTGGAGATGGACTGGTCCTAGACAGTATACACAACTTGTGTGCCCATCCGTTATATTTTCTGAGTGCATGAATAGCACTTTTTAAATCCAGATTGTTTGTGCTCCTTAACAGATTCTTTAGACATGTTTAACTGTCAAAAACTAACACAACAGTAAATTTAGAAACTACTATAAAGATTAGAAGCAAGACAGAAAGTTTTTTTTTTTTTTTACAAGAAAAAACAGAAAGGATAGGGAGGATGAGAAGTCTCTAAATTAAATGACAATCTCCTCCAATCTCTAATTTAAACAGTGACTCCTTAAGGGAGGAAAAGAAGGTAAAAGAATCCTCTAACTGAAATGGATTCTTTAAATAGACAAGGGAAAGAAAGAAAGCAAGGCCCAAAAAGACAGCCACAAAGGAAATATAGCCAAGAATAATACAATCACACAAAAAGGCACTATATAATAAATAACTGGGAAAGGTAAACTAGGATGTGGCAGTAAGTTTTACGAGAAGTTATCCAAAAACCAGAGTATAATACTAAATTTTACTAGCCTAAGCCAGCGAAGACAATCCCAAAGCTTCAAGTGGCAAATGAGATCTGGGGAACAGCCATTAAGCACCATGGGATAGGTTATAGCCTCGAGCCAGTAGAAGTTCTTGAGCTTTGGTATACAGCCGAGTCAGAGCAGAGTTGCAGCTCTGAACCCAACCAGCAAGAATGAAGGTGAGTTAGGACAACATAACATCAGATGCTTAGATCTGTTTTGCATATGTTAAAATCCCTTCAAACTGACATCAGAAAAGCAAGGTAATCTCTCCATCTTCTACACAGTACAGTTTAGTAAGGAATTACATGAACAAATGACTTAACAACAATGGTACACATCAAAGGATTTAACAGTGGCTGACCAGTTATCACCTTTTATATATATATATACATATATATATATATATATATATATATATATATATATATGTACACATATATATATATATATATATATATATATATGGATCTACTATATTTGGTCAAAAATTATTTCAGGCAGCCCACTTCACTGAAACCTCATTTGACTGAAAGCAGATTTGGTCGAATTACATTTGGTCGAAAATGGTATTTAACCCCTGCCCCACTGCAGTGCGACCCTGGAGTGAGAATATTCAGCAGGGGGGACGACATAATTGCAGTTTATGCACTATTATATACATATGTATTAATTAAAAATACATGAAAACATATAACATCAGTAAAAACTGGTTGCAAAATGTGGGGGGGGCTATGCCCCCCACCCCCCTAACTTTATATTCTCACTCCAGGGTTGCACTGCAGTGGGGCAGGGGCTAAACACCATTTTCAACCAATATATACATATATATGTATGTATATATATATATATATATATATATATATATATATATATATATATATATATATACACACACACACACATATATATATATATATATATATATATATATATATATATATATATTATTTATTATTTACATTTATATATATATATATATATATATATATATATATATATATATATATATATATCTACTTCATATGATCAAGATTCCGGAACAATGAACAATGAACCTCTGATCATCAAAGAACAGAGGATCGCAGTTCTGGAATATCAAACCTGCAAAAAAAAAAAATGTAAGACGTGAAAATTTCTGATTTCATGTTTTTGCAGGTTTGCAAGCCCCCCAGCACCTCCCATACTGCTTGCTACTTAAATATACCAACTCAGAGATTGAACTACAGTGAAGAGAATGATAAAGCTCTTGTTCCACACTGCACTACAATCTCCATTCACAAGGTTCGATATTCCAGACTCTCGATCATATGAAGAGGATCCATATATATATATATATATATATATATATATATATATATATATATATATATATATATATATATATATATATATATATATATATATATATATATATTTTTTTTTTTTTTTTTTTTTTTGATCTATCAGGTAACAAAGATTCTTCTTCACTTTGAGAAAAGAATGGTCTTCACTTCTTCACTGAAGTAATAAAAGATCAGGTATATATACAGTAATAATTTTATACAGTATATGACTACAGAGCTAAGTTCTTATCATTGCAGAAACTGCTCCACATTCCCATGTCAAGTGACTTCTATTACTATAAGCTCAAGGTTAAAAAAGCAATTATGCTGTTAATGTGGAATGTCTATAATGAGAGCTAAAGTTCTTTCTCCTTTTTCTGTCAAAATATGATCCTGACATGTACCTCATATGTTATTTAGAATCCATAGTTTTTAATCTGCATCATGTAGCAGTAACTTTTAATGGTTACTGCATAATGAGGACCTGACCCAATTCACTCTCTTAGAGCAGAGGGACCAGCGGAACTGAATGAGGATTTATATGCCATTGAGTGTTCTACATTTTCTTGTTCCAAGATTGAAGTCAGCATCTAGGACTTAGAGACACGGGGGGGGCATATTTAATGAAAAAGATAACACCAGCAAAAACAGCTCATAAAGTTCAATAGGAGAAAAAGAGAATATCAGGAGCAGTAAAGTCCCAGTGGCCAAAAAATTCCAACGAATAAAAACAAAAATCACTGGAACAAATACGGCAGTAAAATCCGCAAACTTTTAATAGGAACAGAAGGTTAATGCTTTCATGCCCAACAATTAGGCACTTCTTAAGACAAATGTATTAAAAACAACACAGATATTTAGAATACAATCTTTCAATGAAACAATTTATGTTCCTTAAGCAAAGGCTTTAAAGGAACATAACCATTCAAGCCAGGGCTCTTATGTGCTTGTAACTGTACTATCCGTTTAGTCTCAGCTTTTTTCAATGAAATTATTCAAGTCACCATGTCTGTCATTTAATTTAAAACACTGTAGTACTAAAAAACTAAGAGTGACCAACATTATCTTGAATGCATTTAAACAAGGCACTAGTGGGATCTTTATGTCTAATGTACCCCAAATGTTCAAGTAGATGTTCTCTTAGAGTTCTACAAGTCTTCCCCACATAAAAACTATAACAATAATTACATAGGGCAAGACAGACTAATCCACAGGTAGAACAATCAGCATAAAACCTAGGTTTGAATATGTAACCTGTTACCGGATGTTGAAATTCCTTAAATGCTGAAATATAATGACATGCTGCACAATTCCTACAGGCGAAAGTATCCTTCCTATTCAACAATGATGCATCAATCTTCTTATTCACATAGCAAAGTTGTCTTTTTAATGATGACAGGTCTGACAAAACTCCTACCCCTCTTCCTTTTCATACTAGAAGTATCACTCCTATGTGAAAAATATGATTTAGCTGAAGAACGTCTATTGCTAATTACTGCCTCCTTGGCCTCTAGAAAATCATTAGGTGAATAACCACATTGAATTAATTCATTCTCAAGGGTTCCGACTGCCTGCTGAAACCCATTTTCTTTAGTGTGTAACCTAGACATTCTATATGCTTGATTTATGGCAATATTCTTAAAAACAAACCCAGAATGCATACTATTGCGATGCAAAAGTGTATTCCTTCTACAGGCTTTCCTATACAAAGATGTATGTAAACATCCATCCTGAAATTTTTATACAAATGAACATCAAGAAAATCCACAGATTTGGTTTGTGCATTCATGGTAAACCGTAAATAACTAGTAGTGGATTCATAAAGTTGTCAAGGAGGGTCCATCCAAGTATCAGCTTTGCACATTTCTTCTTTTATCTAAATCTTACACATATAACTAATGCATAAGTTCATCTAGCACTCTGCAAATTGTCCATATTGCCCGGCCAACATCTCAACTCCTTCAGCTCCTATACAGTGCAGACTTTTGCCACCAGTACCTAAAACACTCATTCCGAATAACATCACAACAACCACCCAATCAATACAAACTGAGTTTAAACAATAACTCCTTATCAAGCTAAACTCACCACCAAACCACATTATTCCTCATTCATTGTGTCTTCTTTTGCCCACTTAATCCAATTCAGTATCACTGGGCACAAGTTAGAAGAATTAATCCCATATTGTTTAACCTTCATCTCAGTGGTTTAAATAGCCACTCAGACATATTTATCTCACCATTACTGTGACTCTCAACTACGAATCCCAAAATATTGTTCAGTGCTAACAAAAAAATGTTGTCTTTTCTTCTTATGTCCCAAATTACATTCTTATGAACAATAAGTTATGCTCAAATGACAACCCCTTCACACATTTACATTTAGCTATAAATCTTACCTTCTATCCTACATTTCCAAAAATTCAAATCAGTTTACAAAGGGTACCACAATATCACTGTAACACACACAAATCCAACAGATTTTGTGATGAGATGCACAATAATCCATTCAACAAGCTTCTAATGACTTGATCTCATCTTCTTCTTCAACGTACCGATATAATGAACATTCCATGTAATACTGCCCACAGACGTTGCCAGAATATCTGTAATAAAATTAGAGTGAGTCATGCCTGGATACAACATTACTTACCACACATACCAGCCATGAAGAAAATCTGTCTCAAACCCTATTTGTTTGTTTCTTTCAGCTTTTCCCGGTTAGGGGTCGCCACAGCGGAACTCCAGTCCACTAATGATTGGCAGTAGATTTTGGTGTGCTGGCTTGCCAGGCCTAACGCACAACCTTCAATGAAGGAACACCCATTCACGCATGTCATCACACAGAAGACGCTCTGAGAATTGAACGGGCAACGTCTAACTGTGAGGTGACAACGCTACTGCAGCACCACCACCGCAGTTGTCTCGCACCCTATATTATATGGAATTAAATAATTTGTCCCACTAATCACATATTCCACAGACAGGCTATGAAAAAGGGACAGGAGGTATTACTGTACTATGTAAGAAAATTTGTATTGTACCCTTATTAAGGATTGCAAAACAACATAAGAATGTGAGTCTATTTTCATAATAGAATAAAAGGGCACATTACTTAATATAATATGTCTATACATAACACTAAAAGTTTCCCCAAAAGTAGTAGGAGATCCTCCCCAATGGCCTTTCACTAACAAATTCTGAGATTCTCTGCATAGAGATAACAGCATTGACTGGATCCATAACAATAATAATAATAACAATAGTAATAATAATAATAATAATAATCCATTCTCTTATCCAAAGTAGCCCTTCTCTGCCATTTTTACTCTCATACAACTGCAGTAAAGCAGCCTACAACGAAGAATCCACTCTTGACTGGATTCCTTCTTCCAAACCTAACAATGTGAAATCAGCAGGAACCATGTCTGACTGCACTGTTGGTTGCATACCAACTTTCATAATCTAGTAAGCACATAAAATAATATGAAAACTATCAACTATGAAGGTCCAATATTGCAACAAATTGACATGAAAAGAGTGAACTAAAAGCAATATCCATTCTTTAGATCATGCACTGTGTTGTTTCAATATCTCTCCATTAACTGTTATGAACACAACATTGTCGCTGTCTGTAAATTTAAACTAGAACGCATACTGTATCCCTGGATCAAAATTGACAAAGCAAATAGGGTATGGAAACAATATTATAATTCATATCACCAGCAGTCCTCTCATATGTGGTTTCTAGGCTGTCGGCCCAAGATACATTTTAAGCCTAATTAAGCTTACCCCAAACTTAGAATTTTGCTGACATGTGCTAATACCCCAAGGAATACAGAGGTTATGATATAGGCTTGTACACCTCAAGCATTCACAGGCTGCAGCTGTCCATTAGGGATATATGTGTCAAATGAGAGTTAAATTTGCAATTTCCCATCTATTTATCCAAGTTACATTTGAACAAAGTTAGGGATGAGCCTTGCTTCATATGGATGGGAAGCCTGTTCCACTGAAGGCATAATCCTTGAGAAAACATGTCCCTTTGTATTGCAGACAAGGTCTGGGTCCTTAGAACAGGTATGTCTAATTCTATATGTTTTGTGAATGCGTAGCAAATTCCATCAGTGATCGATCAGAGGATGCCTTATAGGCCGGGCACAGATCACTGTGCAGCAGTCTGTAGAAGACAGAGTACAGGGATAGAGCTTTGTGAAGGTCTGCATAGGACTTACTGTCTATTCCCTGAATTCTTTTTGAGTTACCTATGTGTTCTCTCAATCTGTTACAAATGACTGGTCATGTACATGCTGAAGGATGCATCTTACTCAATGACTAGTCTGATGAGAGCCACGTACAGCAGAACAATGACATCCTTGGACCTGGATGCCATGCTCTTATAAGTTGTACAACACAGAATGATTTTCTCAGCACAGTAGACATGGTGGTCAAAGGTCAGATTACTGCTTGCACCCCAAATGACCTGTGTTCAACTAGTGGTTGGATCAGGCAGGTGAGGATAGGAGTGAGCAGCCAAAGCCATTTTGGCCAGCATGGAGAAAGGGAGGCAGCTCAGCTCACTGCATTAGTCACAACTGCAACAAGGAGGCTATTTTGACCACACTGCATAGCACTCAGCTACATTGCAAGGAGATGGCACTTGCATGGCTGCATGCATGAACCTCCTGAAAGCAGCAACTGCGGAGTGCACAAGCTGCTGAGGGTGGTGGTCAAAGGGGGCAGGACTTTCAGATTGGCCTGCTCCCTAACAACTGACATTCACCTCCACTGAGGAAGGAATGAATCACAGGGCTCTTGCCCCACTGGAGGAATAAATAAGTCAACTGGGAGCAGGAAGAGGAAGTTGCTGGTCATGTCCTATAGACCAACCCAAGAAAGTGTAAAATTTGAAGTTCACTTTGATCTTCACATTATAAGCACTTAGAATGGTCCATACTGCAAAATGCTTTCTGAATAAGGATTTCAGACTCTCAGATCCTCTTTAGTTTCAGCAGTATCTGTGCTAAAATTTCCCTTTGTCCACATAAATATTATCATTCACCTTCTTTTCAAAATCTGAAATCAGTCTACCATAAAACTGCCATATTCAGAGTAAATACACAAATTGGCAACCAACTTTCAGAAGAATTAGGCCAGCTCCACTGGCATAGAGTGGTAAAGAACTGACTTTAGTGGCCCAGGCACCTACTGGAACTGTTAAGCGTGCAGGAGAGAAGTGAAGCAGCTTGTCTAACCACGCCTCTCTTCAGAGGGAGGCTGTGACATGCTTGCCTGAAGTACTTTTTCCCACTGTAGCATCTGATGGAGACCAGAGACCAGAAGTAAGCTATGGCTTTAAAGGGATGAGGCAGTCAAGATGTATTGTGTTATTTGTGACAGCTGAAGCCACAACCTCATGGATACCCACTACATACCATGCTCTAGGGTTGATTACTGGGCATGAGCCATGGGGTGAGGTATAGAAAAAAACACTACCTTCAGAGATGAAGGCACCACTTTTCAAGACACAGATTCTTGCCTTGAGAAGAACGGGTTTGTCATAGAACTCTCAGGCAGCAAAAGGGGCCTACACAGCTGGCACCACGAGGGAGGCTTTTAACCTTGGGGAGGACAAAATTAAGAGCAAAAAAAAATTGCAAGCTCTAAAAACTATATACTGGCCTTCACTTGCGAATAAAAGTCAAACAATGCAGCTAAAACCTAACACATAAAATATTGTTTAAAGGTTTCTGTCACTGTTTTCTAAGATCAATCCAAAAAGAATGCTTACTCAGACTCCAAGACTCTCTTACACTGCAGGTTCTGGTGTCAAGTGGTCATACTGATGCCACCTTTACTTTCCATATTGCTAAACTATTTTCAAAACATTGGGTGCAACTCAATATAATGAACGTGGATTTAAAAAGTATAAAACAATGACAATTACTCAGTAAGTCTAAAGTTTGGTGAAACAGCAAACCACTGAACAGCACTAACCAAAACTAACTAAAATAAAAGTATAAAATAAACAGCACAGATTCAAACCTGCCCTTTGCAAGGCACAAACCCTTTTCATTCCTCACAACCATCAAGTTTAATATTACAACTCTGAAGCTGCACCACATATGAAGTGGGGTCTTTTCCATTTTCTTTACTGTTGTCCAACATCAGAATTATAATACTAAACTAAGTAAATCACTTCAGTTATCAGCACATTACGTCACAGAACTTTGGAAAAGTTAAAATTCTGAATAAATTTTGTAAAGCTGTTTTTTTTTCCCAACAAGGTATTAAACATTTCTTTCTTGCTAATCAATGACTTGAATGAATAATATTTTCTGAACAGAGATTCTCCTAACAAGGTGCCCCTAAAACTGCTAATGTCATTGAACTTGGAACTATTGTACAACTTTTTGAACCACAGTGCCTGTACATGTGAAATTGCTTAACTTTCAAATATAACCTTTATCATTTGTTAAGAGGTTTTCTAGACTGTATTCATGTTTATCACAGACCTTCTCCTATTTTTACCTTCTTCTGAATCCTAAAAATCCAAATGCTTTCACTCATAGTTCTCTTAGGGCTGTTCTCTTTTTCCCTCCATTACTTGCAGGTTTCTCTTACACCACCTTCCCTCCCAATTCTCTTCCATGCCCTTCATATCGCAGTCTTTGTCTTCTGCTCCCACCATTTATCTTACCATTGCACTTGGTTCCATGCTGTAACACTTCACTCTCCAATCATACAAACAGGAAAGAACATTTACTACACAATCAATATTCTCTAGGGAATAGTTGGATCAGTCACTGAAGTTTGTGACTGGTCCTGCGACTTTCAAATGGGCAATTCTTTATGAACTATTATGCAGTCTCAATGCACAGGGGAGAATGAATATAAAGTAAGTACAAGGTAATAAGAACTTGCAATCTGCCTGGAAATCAGCCTCTTAACAAATCATAGGCAGGCTTTATGATAAAATAGGTTACAACAGAAATACAACTGTTAAGTAAGTAGTACACATGAAAACCTTTTTACCTGCCCCCCTCCCCTTATCGCTAGGGAAAATGTCATCACTGCCCTCTCAAAGACAAAAATACAGCCTCCATGGGATTTGATAATATCCCAGGCTGCATCCTACATGAACTCAGGCATGAACTTGCAGCATCATTAGGCACCCTATTCAACCAAAGCCAGAGTACCGGCTTTGTCCCATCTGTATGGAGGACATATACTGTCATTCCTTTACACAAAGATGGAGCATCCACCAATCTGGGAAATTATAGACCCATCAGCCTAACTAGCCTGATCTGCAAGGCCATGGAAAGGATTATCATTGACCTCATTAACAGGGACATTGGCAACCTCCAAACACTCGCAACCCCACACAGTTTGGCTTTATCAAGTGGAGGTCATGTCTGTTAAATCTGGTCAGCTTCTTTGAGACAGTCACCAAAGCCATGGATGAGGGAAAGATGGTGCACAGTGCCTACCAGGACCTGGCCAAAGTCTTTGACACTATTCTCCACTCGGGCATAACAGATAAACTCTCTCAACTAGGCATCAATCCATATGTTACCAGATGGGTAGCAAACTGGCTCACTGATGGAACCCTCCTAATCAAAATAGGAGAAGCCACCGCAAGCAGTAGAGCCATAACAAGCAGCATACCCCAGGGATTAGTCTTGGGGCCTCTTTTATTTGGAATATACTTCTATAAGGTGCAGGCCAAAACCAGTGGGCTATGGCTGACCAAGTCTGCAGATTACTGCAAGCTGGGTGTGGTCATCAATTCCCCAAGTGATGTGGATGTCCTCCAAGAGGGTTTCAAACAAATGAGTAGTGCCAGAAACATGGCCTCAAGTTGAATGCCAAAAAATGCATCATCATCCCGTTTGGGGAGAGTGACATCCCCACATATTATCACATTAATAATAATGTCCTAACCATGCAATCAGTCAGGAGGGATTTGGACACCCAGGTTGATAGCAACCTGACTTTTGATCACCATGATGCTTCCATTGTATGGAAAGCTTTCTACATGGCCCACCTCACACATAAGGGTATCTCATCCAGGGATAAGGAGGTCATAACATCCTTGTATTCTTCCCTTATAAGGCCAGTTGAGTACAATGCCCCCTTCGGCATGTACCTCACAAAGCATATGTAGCAGCTGGAGACACCACACAGGTTCCTCATCAGGAAAATCCAGGGCCTCAAACATCTACCCTACATAGACAGGCTAAAAGCCCTGTCCCTCTACTCAGTTTCATACAGACTCCTCAAAGGTAACCTCTGTCTGGCAGACAAAGCAATCTCAGATCCTGCCTTCATGGGACTGCTGCATATCTGCAAGTCAAGCTCCACTCAAGTAATCCACATGCACAACCTCAACCTGGTCTGTGACATCAATAAGACTTGTTGGCAGGACAGATTTGTGTCCCAGAGACTCACTCAACTGTGGAATAGGCTCCCTCTCCACATCAAGCAGTGTATTTCATTATCCCTTTTTAAGCGCAACCTCAATAACTGGACTGGAAACAGAAAATACACCCCTGGGATTCCACCTGTACCCCTGCTGGACAGGGGCTTTGGGTGCTGACTTGACTAAACATGGGCTAAACTATTGGCTTGGTTTACAAGGGCCTCATGGCCAACAGCCTTGCAACTTCCTATGATAAGATAATGCTATCATGTCACTTCATGGGTGACAGTGAGATGTGCCTCATCATTGGTACAACAAACTAGTATTTGTATAACAGTACAGTATCGATATTACAGGAAACTGGGAAAATGCTTACAATAACATAGCCCACTCCCAGATAGAGGTATTGGAAAGACGGCTTGATAGTCACCACGTCATAGGTGTTTGACACCATCCCCCACTCTGGCACTAAACTCACTAAACTAGGTATAAATCCCTATGTCACAATATGGGTTGCCAACTTACTTACTGACAGAACGCACACTGTGAAAGTAGCAGATCCCAAATCAGACTTCAGACCAGTGACAAGTGGAGTACCACAGGATTCAGTCCTGGGTCCTCTCCTGTTTGGTATCTACTTCTCTGAAGTACAGGCTAACACAGAAGGTCTTTGGCTAACTAAATTCGCAGATGACTGCAAACTAGGAGCCATAATCAAAACTTCTAACAATGTGGACATCCTACAAAAGGGCCTCACTGAGACAGATGCCTGGTGTCAAAGCCATGGTCTCAAGCTCAATACCAAAAAGTGCATTGTCATCCCCTTTGGTAAAAACTTTGTACCCATGAACTACCACATAGGCGGTAGTCTACTTAACACTGAAAGTGTGATAAGAGACTTTGAGACACAGGTGGACAGTAGTCTCTCCTTTGATAATCACATCGCCATAGTGGTCAGGAAATCCTTCTATGTGGCACACCTCATCACAAAAGGTTTCTCATCCAGAAAAAAAATAGGTCATTGTTCCCCTCTACTCATCACTCATTAGACCCATTATAGAGTACAATGCCCACTTTGGTATGTACCTCACAAGACATCTACAACAACTGGAAAGGCCGCAGAAATACCTCACAAAGAGGATTACTGGCCTCAAACAGATGCCCTATGCAGACCAACTCAAAAAACTCCAGCTTTACTCCGTCACATATCACCTACTAAGAGGCGATCTCTGCCTAACATACAAAGCTATGTCAAACCCAGAGCTGTTGGACATGCTCCACTTAAAGAAATCCCAATCCCTCCGAGCTGCACACTCTAGGGACCTAAGCCTTGTCACCACAATAAACAGAACATGCTGGAGGGATAGATTCCTGTCCCAGAGACTTCCCATACTCTGGAACAGACTACCTATATATGTCAAACAGAGCTCCTCATTAGCACTCTTCAAGAAAAATCTTGATGACTGGATGGGTAATAGGAAATTTATCCTGGGGATCGCTTCTGTGGTTCTGTTTGACAGGGGCACAGGAAAATAATTTTCTTGGGTGGCGAAAGCCAGGCTACCTTTTTGGCTAGGATTGTATAGGCCTTAGGGCCAATAGCCTAGTACCTACCTATGAACCTACGATAGCCAAGTGGTTGAATATTTGACCTTGTCCAAATCATGCTTTCCGCTAAATTAGTTCTCTTCAGCTGGGGTGTGCCCTTATTTGGAATTGCTGTGACCTCAGAGATGATTAAGTTCATGGGCATGCCCTTATAAAAAAGTGCAGGTCTGAAAATCTTGTCAACTTCATTTTACTAACACAGTTTTCTATAAAACTACTCTGATTTCATGTCATGGACCACAGATGTGATGCTCTGCCTCTCAGTATGATAGTAAGTGTGAGATTTAAAGTGATTAGCTAGTGGTTATTTTTAACAGTTTAACAGACAGAGAGAATTAATAAATGCAGCAAGGAAATGCGAGATACATGTTCTCCCACCGAGAGGGGTCAATGCAGACAGAGATGGGAGGAAACTTCTTAAAGTGTTCCATATTTGGATGGGACAGCCAGAACTTAAAATTAAATAGGATTAAGCTCACTCCCTCATGATTAATATAATTCCAGTCTTGATTACCATTCTAACCATCCTTCACTCCTATAAGCTTTACCTGACATCCATTTAATTGGCCCTCTCTAACTGACAAGCTTTGTTATGTGTACTTGTCATTTGGTGGGCTATCATTCCTGAGTGAATGAGAGAGAGAGAGACAACAGAAAAGTTGTTTTGCTCTTGTGCATTCATCAGCTGCAGCCTTGGATAGTGCTTAACGTAACTTTTGTGCTTGTAGTTGAAATACTAGAGAAGTGTTTGATGACAAAATCTTCTTAACATTTTTCCGTGATTTGTTGACTTTGTGGACTAGTTTGTTAACTTATTTTAGTTTTCTGGGGAGGGAGGGCTTGATGTGCAAGACTTGCACTCTCTCCCTGGTATCAAGCTAACATTATATAAACAGTTAAAAATTAATTGCATCTACACTACAGCCGATTTATTTTTTATGAAAGCTTTCAAAGTCTCTTTTACACAGTGGTCTATTAGAACTTGAACCAGTAAGGAAGTGTGAGGAGTGGGATTAAAAGCATATTAAAGTTGTGTGTGTGTGTGTGTGTGTGTGTGTGTGTGTGTGTGTGTGTGTGTGTGTGTGTGTGTGTGTGTGTGCCACCATGCACTGATGTACATTTAAACTGACTTCTTAATGGAATTAGCTGCTGTGCTTTTGTAGACATTATTGTCAGCAGAGAGAAAAACACAAGTCGATCTACAGATGATGAGAATGTGTGCTTTCAATGAGGATTTATGACTGAGCAAAACCATAACCCAACAGCATGTTCGAAATGGAGAGCCCAGGAGATGGGGACAAGATATAAAAAAGCTCTGTAGAATTACCTTAAAATACCACAAAATAATTTACTTACTGAAAAATGTATAGTCTTACAATTATTTATCTTTTTTTTTTATTTTCCAATTATAAAGTGGTTTCATAAAGGTTTTTCTGCCCAGTTTATTTGGAGACTGAATTATTGACTGAAAATGAGTAATTCTAAAGCCTCTCAGGCTGAAATCCCTTTGAGAAAGGACTTGCAACAAATAAAACCAACTCTACAAGAATTATCTCTGATAATGGATGGATTTCATGACAACATGGAAAACTTAAAAGAAAAGTGTCTCAAACAAGCCAAGGTTTTTAAAGAAATGTTACAACAGCAGAAAACAAAAATTTCTGAAATGGTAAATGCACTAAATGACTTTGATGTCAGACTGAAAGAGGAAGAAACACAAACTGACTTTTTGCTGAAACAAAACACTTGTGTCTTAAACAAAATAGAAGACTTGGAAAACAGAGAAAGGAGATGCAACATAAGATTTTCTGGACTTCCTGAAAAAAAGAAGGTGAGGATTTAATTTCTTTTCTAAACCCCTGGCTTCCTGAAATGCTAAACCTTCAGGAAAGGTTTTCATGTAATATTGAAAGAGCCCATAGACCTATTGGCAAACCCATTCCTTCTTCGTCAACTTCTTATCTTGTCCATTACTATAAAATATGTATCTTATACAGATAACTGATACTTAAAACTGCATGGAGGAAAGCACCGCTGAAATATAAACAAAATCTTATCAGATTTGACAATGATTATTCTTCAAAAACAACAGAATATAGAAAAAACTGTTGGCCAGATGCAAAAGCTTTAAGACAAAATGGTATAAAATCCCAAATTTTATTTCCAGCTAAAATAAAAACACAACTAACTAATGAAAAAAAGAATCTTTAGCACTCTGGAAGAACCATCTACATTTGTTAAACACAACAGCCTGCTACCTACAACAGAAGACATGGATCGGTCCTCTCCTTCCTTAAAAAGATAATCAGAAAAAAAACATAGTCTGATACAAAGAAAAAGAAACAAAAGATGAACACTATTTCAACATCTTCAAGGAAAACCTCAAAGCCTACTAACTCAAAATAATTGCTCTTCCTTTTTAAACTATCAGTCTATTTAAACAAATGCTTATTTGTGTTTAATGTACTGCCTGAAGTTTCAAACTATTTGTGACTTTAACACAGAGACATTTAGTTATGGTAACACATTAATTTAATTCATTTAATTCCTACTTAATAAAATATAAAGTTTCTAGATTCTTAACTCAAATAAATCTAAGTGTTTTTAGTAAATAACATTCTAATTATATACTTTAAATAATATATCATGAAATCTGACAGATTCAAAACTGATCTAATGTGTATGTAAATATGTAGAATTACTTGTTTTCTTCTTTCTCCTCTTTAGAATTGCTTTTATGTTAATTTAGAAAAAATGTGGCATTCCTTGGTCAGAGGTTTTTTAGTCCTAAATGTAGTAATTATATGAGTGTTGTACAGTGTATTGTTTATTGGCACATTTGGAAGGGAAATGCAGGTGAGGTGCTTGGTTTAGAGTCATTTCTTTCTTTCAAAATGTTTGAGCTTTCATCTACTATTTATCATTGATGAACAAATACGAATGACTACAGATAGACATTTCATATATTTCTCCCTCACCTTGTCCTCATTACCTCAAGCCAAATGTAATATCTTTGTTATCTTTCTCCCCAGCTATAACATTGTTCCCCATTGGTCAAATGCAACTGCGGATCTGTGAAGAGGGAGTTACCTTTACATACTCTGGTTATTTCCTACTATATTCCGTATCTCAAACTAGCAGATTCTGCAAATGTACAAGTCATGCTTTTAAATAAAGGAAATAATATTAATATAACTTTCCACATATCTCTTACTTAAATTCAATAATAGAATGATGACTTCATTTATTTATTTTTTTTTTTTTTTTTTAAAGCCAGTGATGAACAAACTTGATTAGTAGCAGCTTCTTTAATTTTCTTGTGGGTATGTGCATTAGGATAAGCATGTATTCAATCTTCTCCTTCTTTCAGCTTTTTCCCAGTTATGGGTCGCCACAGCATATCGTCTGTCCATTCAGGATTGGCAGTGGAGTTTTACAGTGTCGAGTTGACAGCCCGGTGCCCAACCTTCCACAGAAGGTACACACACCCACACACTCACACCTAGGGCCAATTTAGAGTGTCCAATCCACCTACTGCATGTCTTTGGGATGTGGGAGGAAACCCACGCGACCACAGGGAGGACATGCAGACTCAGCACAGAAGGCACCCCAGCCAAGAATCGAACCGGAGAACCTCTTGCTATGAGGTGGCAACGCTAACCACTGCACCACCGTGGCTGCCCTATAAGCATGTCTACAGTATGCCTGCTTTTTTTTAAATATGTAAATAATAAATTAATTGAAACCAGCAGCATAGGAAACAGTGTGTGTGTGTGTGCATGGGTGCACTCGCACATGGAGGAGTCTGGCCGTGCTACATCTTTAGCTACAGTGAGTAGCAACTCAAAGTATAATGCACTACCTTACAAATTCCATTTACTCAGAAATCGAGAAACAAATTAAGCTGGCATGTTCCTCAGACATGATTAAACTCATTTCTATAGTTCAACTAACTGATAATTTCTTTTAAAGTAATGTTTGTGGTTCTGTTCAAGATAATATTCATGACAAGGTCTATAATTAAACATAGGAATACAATATATAGTTGAAAAGAATTACAACTTTCTTAAAACTCTACAATGGAAGTGAAGTAAACATGCAGCAAAATTAAATACTTGTGGGCATGCACATGCATGAGCACATGGGCATACACAGAACTACTTAGTGACTCATTACTTGTCTGTATCAGTATCAAAGAAAGTGAAATACACAGTTATAACTAAGGTTTCTCATACTGCAGAGCTAAATCTACACCAAGGATTCTGAAAAACATGTAAAGTTCATATACAAATATTGTTAAGCAATCCCATCCCAAGTAACAGCATATAATGTGATATACAATCATAAAATAGATTAACAACTATAATGTTTGATATATAGAATATGGCTTTGGGTTACTGATGAATTCCCTATGTTGCATAAGTGACTATAACCTTCAAGGCTAAAGAGCTATCTGCAATGATGTGCTTGTCGAGTGTTAAATATTTTTTACATTGTTCAGCTGAAATATGGGCCAAATGGAGGTTAGACCACTGTACACATGCTACTGCAGTAAGCAGAGTTGAGTCAAAGAAATCATGTATCACATATGTTTAGATTATTACTTCAAGTTAACTAAAATACTCAAAGTGGCAGATACAAGTGCAGTTTGATTACTGCATTGAAGTTTATATTCTTGAGCATGGGGATTCTTGATGTTATCACATCTCTCAATAGTCTACATACAGAAGTTAGTAATTCAAAAGATTTTAGTCCTTTACTGGGAATTAAAAAGACACATACACCTTATACTAGCTCAATACCCAACACAAATCCTAACCTTAACCCTAACCATAACACAAGTACAATAGTTGTTACATGCAGGTGGGTAATTTCTTACCCACAAACTGCTAGCGGCTTGTTTGATTTAGTTCTGTAGATTTTCTGAAAGGGGAAAAAAAGAGTCATGCAGATGGGCCCATATTTCTGTGAACCATCATTTTGGTCTTGTGTTTCAAGACTTAACAATGATATAATAAAAAGAGCTTATTAAAGTTTTATAACACTTCCTATTATTCTTTTTAAGAGAATAAAACAGATAGAAATATGATCTCACTAGGTTTAGATTGGATAGAATTCCTTTTGATGTATTCAGAGAGGTATTTCAGGAATTTAATGAAATGCGGAATGTAGATATTCATGGCTTCAAGTGGTTGTAAGATGAGTAGTTCTGGTTCATCAGCATAAGACAATTAAGTTCATACCTTCTCACTTTTACTAATGTGACAATTCAGTACTAATAATATGAAAGAAGCCAAATACAAGATATATTTGAAATGTATTATTCAAATTCCCTGTTTTCTAAGTAATGATGTTTCTTACTACATAAATTAAGTTATAAATATCACATTAGTAGGAAGAATAAGAATACTTTATAAGAAAACTACTATAAAGTGTAAAGGTTCTTTGTTTTAGAATTCAACATATTCTTAGGGTTGCCTACATCTACTGGTTTATTTTAGAGAAAAAATTATATGCAGCATACCTGAAGATACTATATATATTTTTACTGCTATTTACCTCTCATTTAAATATTATCAATTTTACACATACCTTTTTTTAATTATATAATGCTTCTATCAGTTATATACTGATAGAGAGCTCTTTTGGTAGGGGAATGTTGGATAGTCTAATAGCTGCAATGTTTAGCTATTGGACTAGGAACTGTGATAATTCCATGTTTGTTGTTATATCACTTTAATGACATTTACATCATTTATCTTATTTTTTAAATTACTTTTTACTCTTTATGGCCAGATTTTTTTTTCAAATCAATGCTCCAAAAACAAGAGAGTATCACTATCTACACTGTCTTATCACATTCTACTTCTACTTAAAATTTTAATATGTAAACGAGTATTATAGGTTCATAGATTAGTACTAGGCTAACTGCCCTTGTGAGCCATTTTAAGCCTAGCCAATTATCCCTTGTGTGACTCAAACCCTGCACCTTGTGTTTGTAAGGCAAACACCTTAACCATTAGGCCACCCTCCCAACCCTATGGATTTTTGGTTTATAAGGTAGGAAAAAACTTCCCTGAAAGGAGGCATGTATATCCAGAACAAACTGAAACCTTCCTGAACCAGTATTAGTACCAAAAAGTCTAAAACAAAATGTTACAAAATGGAAAGAATGAGAGCCAGTCTACAGATTACAGTTAGAGATGTGGGAACAAGAGGGAAGGGGTAGTGGAATGCTGGCACAGTCACTCTTGAAGGTGTAGTGTGTCCCTTTTTATCTTAAAGGATCCCCAATCTCTCCCTCCAGACTTTTTTTGTTCACAGTTTATCAGGTGGCACTGACTGATTTTTAAAAAAAAATAAATAAAGCAGAAGGTTCTTAAGATTTACAATGTGGGGCTTATAAAATCTTAGACACTCCCTGAATTAATTTCCCTCCATCATCAAATAGAGAACCTGAGTTGTAGCAGGGCCAAACAACACCCCCCCTTGCTTAAAGCAGAGATAAAAAAAATCTCAGAATTTACTTCATCAAAATACGTTTGAGTATGTTTCTCAGGTATATCTTCTCAAAACAGTAGCAGCAGTGGCAGCGCACGCGTGTGCTCACGCACTCGTTCACTCGCACACACACTCGCACACACACTCGCACTCACTTTAAAGTATGTTTAGATATGCTAGGCAGTTTAAAAATTGTAGGAGTCTGACAGGTCATACCTTATGGAGGATGTGTGGCAGAACAATCCCATCAGCTGTAAACTCCACGCAGAATAAACTGGAAGATGGAAAATAATTTCCAGCTTGCAGTTTATTTTAACTGGGGTCAACAGCTGATGGGATTGTTCTCTTAATCTCTCCCTCTGGCAACAGTTAAGGAATTTTTTTTCTTTTCTAAGACTATATCCAGGATGAATGATGCATTTTTTTGGGAAATGTGAAGCTGCCCCTAATCTGAAGGAGCACTGTATGCTGCAAATGGATTTATTGCATGCTAGGGCCATTCCACCTATCATACCAGCACTGGAGATTGTGTTAAGTGATGCCTGTAATAACCCTGACTCTCAGACTTCAGTCCTCAAAAAAGGCAGGAAAATTAACACCACCCCTCCCCTGTGGATAAGTAGGGGAAGGATCGCCTTAGAAAAGGAAAACTTCTCTAATGAAGTTGGAGAGAACAAACTTTCTTCTGAATCAGAGCCTTTGGCTTGAGAATCAGCCAAACTCATCTCTAAGTAAGAATCCTCTGACACTTTCCACAATATATTGAGCTAGCTAGTCTTCTGGCATGGATACATAAACGGATTTATCTATATTATCCTTGAATGTGAATGGCGTAAATAACTAAAAAAAAAGAGGAAACTTAATACACAATTAAAATAAAAATTAAACTCAAGTAGTTTTTATCCAATAGACTCACATCAGACATTCAGAAAAAGATATCTGGAATCCAGAGAACTTTACAATTTTAGCTCAATGAAATTTTAAATCAAGGAAAAGAGGTGTCATAATTTCATGGAAAAAAATCTACTGTTTCTCCCCAAATTATATATAAATATTGAAGATCAAGAAGGTTTTTCAAATTTCATAATCTTTAAATTTAATAATAGATTATGGACTTTAACCTTTACTGGTTTCCAGATTTGGGTTCACATCTTGCTAAGAGAGTTCTAGACAAAATAACTGATAAATATATAAAGGTAGTTTAATTATAGGTGGGGATATTAACTGCATACTATAAGACTCTGGCACTAGTACAAAAGGAAACTGAGATTACATCTACAGCTAAAGTATTAACAAAATGGATAGAATCACTAAATTTAAATGCTAATTTTAATATAAAAGACACTAGTTCACTTCTATTCTCTCCTCAAGACTACAGGTTTCATACACTGACCAGTGTAGATAGAATACTAATCTCATTTGTCTTAATCTCTATAAAGTCATACTTTACTACAACTCCCTGTTTGATCTCTGATCATGATGCTCTCATATTAAAATTTCAAGCTAATTCCAAAAGATCATCTTTAATTACTAAAATGTTGGCTTATATAACTAAGCTTAAGGAATTTAAACATTGGATGATTTCTGAACCAAAATCATTTTTGGAAACTAATAACACAACAGACAGATACCATTATGATATGGGATTTGTT
This sequence comes from Protopterus annectens, assembly GCF_019279795.1. Lineage (NCBI taxonomy): Eukaryota > Metazoa > Chordata > Ceratodontiformes > Protopteridae > Protopterus > Protopterus annectens. Next base: position 656,402,969 of record NC_056748.1, read on the forward strand.
AAATGCCTATATATTTGGGAAAATTACAGAGTGGGATTTAGAACTTCAAAACATTCAAAATCAAATTTGCATAGTCAAATCTATGGACATAAAAAAAACACTAATTTAAGTAATCATAAATCAACCTCAACTTTTAATGTTGACAATATCAATATTAAGAAAATACCAGCAAATTTAAAAGACAATCTAAACAAAATCATTATTTACAAAGAAGTCATAGATGAAATTAAAAAATAAAATCCAATATACATCCCACGTATAGATGGGACAATATCAGAAATATACAAACTCTTCCCTTCTTATATCTAATCCTTCTTTCACAAAAAATCCTCCTTCATGAAAGTACTCTCTAATAACTCATATATTAAAAGATAATAAAAATTCACAAATGTGTTCTTATAGGTCAATTTCACTTTTAAATAATGATTATAAGATGTTCATGTCTATCATTACTGACAGAATAAAAGAACCCATAACCCAAGTAATTAATTTGGATCAAGCAGGTTTTATACATCAAAGACAAACACATGATAATATTAGATGTATTTTAACACTCATAGAGTATCTGAATATGAAGAATAAAGAAACTCTATTAGTCTAGATATTGAAAAAGACTTTGATTCTTTACTTCTTTAAAATTCTAGAATTTGATTTCCCCATACATTTTATTTCAATTTTAAAGAACTTTTATAAAAATAATCTAGCATATGTAAAAATTGGTCCTTTTATTTCTGAATATATTTCCTTAACTTAAAACACCAAACAAAGTTGGCCTCTTTCTCCAATCTCATTTGCAATAGCAACTGAAGTTCTTTCCAATTTAATTTGACAAATCCAAAACATTAAAGGTATAGAAATATCTTAATACTTATTCCTCTAAAAATCATGATATTTGCTGATATTGTATTAACTCTAATTCAGAAACAACTCTTTTTGAACTTCAGTCTACAACAGAAATGTTTCAATCTAATTCTGGACTGTATTCTAATGAAATGAAATCTAAATGTATAATAAAAAAATAAGAAATCTTCTACTTTTAAAATAATATCATTGGCACACAGGTTGCCTCATGAGAATATTCAGTTATCAAATTACTATCGTCCATAGATGAAATAAATGTTAGCTATGATAATATCATAGATTTAATAAAAAATATAATTTCCAAATGGAATAAACTAATCATTTAATTTGAGGTTAGACTTCAATTAATAAAAATTATTCGTTTTCCCAAAATACACATAATTCAAGCCTGATCTCTTTTCCAAATGAACTACACATTAGGGAAATAAATAATCACTTCTTAAATTTCCTTTGGTTCCTTCACAAATCTAAACCAGCTCTCTCATATCACATAAGAATCTGGAATCTAGGGGGAATTAACTTTCCATATACAGACACTTACATAAAAGCTTCAATATTTAAAATTATACTATACTGGATTAATTATAACTATAATTTAGACTGGAAAACATTACACTTAAATATTCTTGATAAGAATATTTAAGTAAATGTATTCCAACTAATTCAAATAATTTATTTTGGCATTATCTTTGTAATTTAAAACAGTATAAAGTATTCTATCCTACAGATTCAGAATACTTAAATCTTATACTAAAAACTTTTAAAAACATGATCTTTTCTAATATTCACATTAAAGTCTGGTTTGAATCTCTAATCCTTTTCAGTATTATGAACACATTTTTCAATAAAATTAATAATCATACACTGGAATTTTGGGAGACCAAGGTGTTTGGTATTATTGTATTAAAGACTTAAAATCTAAAGATATTCAACAACTTACTAGTGCATTTAATTTAAACTTAAAGATTGGTTATTACTACATAATCTGAAAATTCATGCAAATGAACTATGTACATCAACACCAATTCACATTTTAAAGAATAATCTAAACTTTTTTTATTTAATATTTGTAACTACATATAATAATACAAAAATTGCTAATTTAATTTCAAAACTGTATAAAATATTTACTGACTACAAAGTAAATTTAAATTTAAAATTCTGGAATCATATTACTTTAGGCCATGCATATCAACTTACTTCACATAATAAATCTCAGTTGTTATCATCAGTTAGACACACTTCTTGGTGTCAGTACTGGCATATTTGTACTTGGAAATTTTTGCACAGAGCATTTTTAACCCTAAATAGAATTGCTAAAATGAATGGAAATAGTACTCTTTTGTGTTTGAGATGTTTACAAGAATTCAAAGTAGATTGGATTAATATATTCCATGAATGTTCCTCCTTGAGTTTATTCTGGGCTAAGATAGAAGAATTTCTACAAGCTTTATTCACTAATAAATTTTCATTACCAAAGTTTTTACTATTATTTAATGTAAATGATAAAAATTGTTGAAGGTTAACTATACTCTTCTTTCGACCATCCATGCTGTAGCAAGGAAATGCATTATCAAGAAATGGAAAATATCTACTCCTCCAACATTTGAAGACTTTCTTTTGTTCCTAAATGAAATAACACTCAGACAGACTAAAGTCAAATAACTAAGAATCCACCCTAAAGTATTCATCAATAACCCTTGGATTAAAGTGATTTCTCTTATTGATTTGTATCAGAAGAATCCAGGCACTAATAATTAAAATAATAGAAAATAGAAAAAAAATTGGAACATTATTTTTAACACTCTGTTCTCAGGCCTTTGTGTGTGTGTATGTATGTATGTATATATATATATATATATATATATATATATATATATATATATATATATATATATAGCACAAAGTTAATTTTGTTTATTCTTCATAAGAATTCATATCAATTAAAATGTAATTATTCTGAATTTGAATATATGTTATTTCTTTACTGGGAAATAAAAATAAAATAATTAAAATGAAAAAAAGGGAGAGCCCACTACTCCAGAACAGCCTCTGATGTTGGTATTGTAATGTACAGCACCTTCACATTCCTCCTCTTTAAGGTTTGTATTACTACTGCATGTGTATCTGTAAAGAAACTACCACTGCTTTTATACACCTGCTGTAAGTCCTTTTGGATGAATGTTATCCTTACTCTACCACACAATGAATTTGATTTGGGGTTTACTGCAGATTTTACTGAGAAGAACGCAGGACACACATTTAAAGAGTAGCATGGCATATGTCTGGCTGAGCTTTTTTCTGTTACAAACCAATTGTTACATATAAGAAATGTTTGATGTGCTTGCTGGTATAAACTGAATACATCTGACGCTGTTCTAGGAAGTAATGATATTCTATCACATGTGCCTGTATAGAATGCATGTCTGGTACTTCACAGAAATATTTGCATTTTTAGGACATAGAGTATGTGTCTGCAGACTGGGTAACAATAGACACACACCAGTAGAAAAAGTAATGGGTGGCATTATTGTATTTTTCCTGGATGTTTGTTGTATCATACCTCTGACTGCTTGCTTGCTGAATCAGTGTACACACATATTTAATGCTGATTATTAGTTAAAACAGTTTGTGTAAATGCCTATTGATTGAGTATTCTTAAAAGGAAGACATAGATTTCTATTAGTGGAAGATGGTTGGGACAGAATACTTTAGTCTGTTTGCATTCTTGTTACAGTATCATTGTAGATGTACTAGGCTGTACTGTACAGAATTGTAGCGTCACTTGTCATTTGACAAAATGTATGCAGCTACCACTGTGTATTTCTTAAAATAATGTATTCTTATGCATGCATGACAGAACACAAGAAACTGCTTCTTTTAAAGATGGTTATATATACCTATACATGCATAAATGCATAATCATATACATTAGCCCTGTGGTCTCCCATACAGGAGAGTGCACACCTATATCTCAGGATTTGCTCACCTGTGCCTATTATGCTGGGAAAGACACTACAAACCTTTGTGTGGTGGACTGCTGTAGTACTCACTTTTGCAAAAGTCTGACTTTTTTGTTCAACATTTCTGTCTCACTTGTAATGTTGTGACACGCTAACAAAGGCATCATGTCTTCCCAGTGTGGTTGCCTACCACATTTATTTTAAGATAAAAAATGATACAATATTTTCTGATGGTGCAGTGTGGTTTTGCTTTTTGCCATGACTATCTCCCCATGAAATATGCATATTTTATGCTAATCAGGTACCCTGCTTTTAGCAAGATGTCCCAGATTCTCTTCTTCTGAGGTTGGGAGGTAAGAATATGAGAAACAGGAAAAATAAGAGGATTAACAGACAAATACTAAAATGGAAAATAGGCATAAAACACAGACAGTAATGAGATAAAAAGGAGCAAAGCATAGAAACATAGTGATACAGCCTGATAAACTTTAAAAGTTTACATGGTGTGTTTTTTAATGAAAAGCAGAAAATTGTGGAACTCGCACAAATGCAAGACAGAATGAATCTATAATGTTACAGAGTCTAGGATGGTGTCTAGGACAAAGGTGAAAAGAAAGAAAGGAAGACATCAAAACAACAGAAATAATGCGGTAAACAAGGAAAAGGAGAAATTAGCAAAATGGAGTGACTCAGAAAACGCAGCATGAAAAACAGTTATTAGATCTGTTTTGCATATTAGCAGTTTACATTCTGGTCCACTAACAGCCCAGAATGTGACCTATAATATGCAAAACAGATCCAAAAATCCCAAAATGCCATAAAATACGACAGTTTTCAAAAAAGGGGGAAAAGGCATTGATAATCATACAGTGTTCTAGAATTAGAAACTACAAGTGAATACCAATGCTAAAACCAGATGAAGAACTATAAAAAAATCAGCCAGAATAGAAAAGTCCCAGCTCAGCAAAAAGAAAGCCAGTTCTACTAAGAAATGGAAATAAAGTCAAATATAAGGGATGCAAAAAAGCTCTTAAAGTTCTAAAAGACAAGAGGGCGAGGGGAAGAAATGGCCAGTAAGAAAACAGGGAAGCTGAGCATACAGTTCATTCAGCATTCCAGATAAAGGAGACTAACCCAATATAATTAGCCGAAATATCCCCACTAAATATCTTACTTAACACTGCCAAGAACCATGAAATGTATAAAGGTCTTAGGTCAGCTAACCACAATAGTAGAATCTTCATCTATAAGACATGCTGTGTAAAACAGGATCTGAAGTAGGCAGACTTCATTTGTCTGCAACCTGTGGGTATCGGATCCGACCTCGGATCCGAGCCGGCATTTCAAAAGCTTAGGCTCCGAGCTCCTAGCTCCTCCCTCTTACCCATAACCCCTTGCCAAGCCCTGACTGACCTCAGATTTCGTTTGCCGCTTTCAAGTTGCGATGGATTCTTGAGCTCCTGGCGTTTTTTGGTGCAGATAAGTTATTTCTGACAGAAAAAGTTTAAAAAATCTCAACTTTTTTCATTTAATTAGTTAGTGTTGAGTGTGTAGGCTTTCCTCTCTCTTTATTTTTAACTTTTCACGGTTTTTGCGTAGTTTGTGTGTGTGTGTTGTTTTAGGCCTATTAGGGCTTATGATGTCTGAAGCCCATAAGGCTGTATTCTCTAAATGTACCGAGTGTGGCCATAAGCTGTCCCCAGCGGATGGCCACACTGTTCATCTTGGGGTTGAACACCTGTCATCTGGTTGTACCATTTGTGCAGGGTTCAACCCCGAGCTGAGGCGAAGGTCGAAGCTGGTGCTGGCAGGACTTCTCCCTCCAGATACCGCTTCGGCTTCTGCCCCTTCTACTCAGCAAGCTGTTGCTGTGGGCTCTCCTCCTCCGGCTGGGACTCAACCTCTCTCTAAGATGCCGGAGGAGAGAGAGTCTTCTAGGGAAAGAGAGAAGAAGGAGAGGCACAGGGAGAGGCACCACAAACGGAGAGCTGAAACCTCCAGTTCGGCTCCTCCATCTAAGCGGGCCTCCCCTGTGCCTTCTAGCTTTCCTCCTCCTCGGCTCCACTCCCCTCGGTTCTCTCCTGGACCTGAGGAGGAGGAGGCTAGCCCTTCAGCGAGGTCCCCAAGGCGGCTCTCTAGGTCCGCGGTGGCCTCCACCAGATCCACTTTTTCTATGAGTGAAGCAGATATGGACCGGATGATGAGGAAATTCATCCAGGCCCAAATGCAAATGGGAGTGCTTGTAGCCCCCATCCGGGAGGGCTTACCCCCAGCCCCTTGGCTCCTTCTCCGACCCATACCATGGGTTCGGAGCTGTCGGCGCCGGGTAGACTTGGATCCGGGTGGGTGATCCGATAGGTTGGCGCACCTCGGATCCGTCCCATCCCTTGAGTGCTTGGTGCCGGACCCGACCTCTCGGAGCCGAGGACCGAGCCTCGGATCCGAGGGAGCTGGTGTGTCTTGCTCCGTCCAGGTCGGAGCTCACGGTCTCGGATCCGGCGGTTTCGGCGGCTCCGATCCATCGTCGGATCCAGTGGGGGTCGGCTCTCGGGGTTTAGAGAAGCTGGCTCCCCTCGCCTTCGGCGCGAGTGGAAAGGGCACTGTTGAGGACATCCGGACCCCCGGTCCCTGCCACGGCTCCATCCCGCACTCCCTTGCAGTTGGGCCAGGCTCCCACCAGCTGGTCCCAGGGACAGCCCGCCTCGATGTCCCAAGTAGTTCCCTTGGAACATCCAGCTGTGGAAGAGGACTCCTCGGACAGCCCCCCCGATGAAGTACCTCGGGCGTAAGTGCAAAAGGAGGCACATGGACTCCCCGAGTCCGTTACCGAAGATACAGACTTGGATGAAGGGGAAGGCTCCCAAGATCACCCCTGAAGGCGTCTCATTTGGAACATTATGGAAATGTTAAGGATCAGGGGTGGTCTGCCCCAAGGCTTCCTCAGGCGAGTCTGTATTCTTGGAGGCATTCGAGGCGGGCCCATCTACCTCTTGGGTGTCCCCTCCGCCGACCCTCTGGTGGACCTTATATCCATCAGGCGTGGAAGGATCCGGACACCATTGAGCCTGTTCCCAAGCGTCCTGATCGCATCCTTTCCCACCGGCGGACCGCACTCACTGGAGCAAGGGCCCCAGTAGATGCCATGATGATGGCTGCAGCCACTAAGAGGGAATTGGCCCAGGAGAGTCCCTCTATGCATCCTCCGGGCAAGGAGTCCCGCTCGATGGATCGCATCGGGAAGCGAGTTTTCAGTTCAGCAACCTTCTCTTTGAGAGCGCTGAACTATATGGCACACGTCATCAGGATGCAGCGGGATCTGATTAAAGAATACGCTGCATCTCCCCCAGAGTCCATGTTGGGTGAGGATAAGCAGGTATACTCTACCCGAATGGCCACTCTTAGATCGGTCTCCAACACGTCTATGCGGCTACTTTCTCACGCTACCAAGGGAGCCGCTAGAGCCAGCGGAGCAGGCCTAGTCATGAGGCGGCAGGCCTGGCTCCGCCACTGTGATTTCGCAGAGCCCTTCAAGGCAACTTTCGCGAATGCCCCCTTTGACGGTTCTGCCTTGTTTGGTAAGACTGTTCGCGAAACACTGGTCCAGAGCGAAAAGGACGGGAAGACGCTGTCTGCCGTCGGAGTCCGCTTCTCAGCTCCCCAGAGGTCCTTCTCAAAGAACCAAAAGGTACAGAAGAAGATGTGGTTCCGGAAATCGCAGCAGTCCCAACCTGCTCTGGATAACCAGTCCTCCCGTGGCAGAGGAGGACAGGGAGGTCGCCGTCCTAGAGGCAGAGGGGCTCCTAGAAACTTTGGGTCCAGAGAACCTTTCTCTGAGCGACCCACGCAACAGCCCTGAAGGGTTGCCCGGCTGTCCGTCTCTGGAGGCAGTCGGGGGCATTTCTTGAGGCACCTAACTTCTTGGGAGTCCATCACATCAGACCGTTGGGTGCTTCGCGTGATATCCAGAGGTTATACAATTCCCCTGTACAAAGTTCCCAGATCTCGCAGCTTCCCAGATATTCCACCCGACCAAAGGGAGGCAGCAGCTATCGAAATCGAACAGCTGCTAGAAAAAAGAGCTATCCAGTGCGTCCCCCCAGATCAAACCGGGTCAGGGTTTTACTCCAGGTTCTTTTTGGTGCCAAAGAAAACGGGGGACTTAAGACCAATCTTAGATCTTTCCCTTCTGAACCTGTCAGTAACCAAGCAGAAGTTCCGGATGGTCACCCTTCAATCTATACTCCCCCTCTTGAGGGAGAACGACTGGATGTGCTCCATCGACCTCAAGGACACGTACTGTCACATTCGCATGGACAGGCGGTCCAGGAGGTTTCTTCGCTTCCGGCTGGGAGCCAGTCATTACCAGTTCAGGGTCCTCCCCTTTGGTCTCACCTCAGCCCCCAGGGTGTTCACCAAGGTCCTAGCGGTGGTAGCGGCCCACCTGAGGCTCCAGGGATTACAGGTCTTTCCGTACCTGGACGACTGGCTCCTGACGGCATCATCAAGGCATCTTCTGTGCTCAGCCAGGGACTACTTTCTTCAACTAGCCCCAAGGCTGGGCATCACTGTCAACTGGGAGAAATCTTTACTGCACCCCACACAAGTTATAGATTTCATAGGAGGAAGGCTAAACACCAGGTCAATGCGAGCCTTCCTCACTCCAGACAGAATTGCCAACCTGAAGTGTCATGTAGCAGCGGTCCTGCAACCATCTCCAACTGCAGCTTCGGTCCTGAGGGCCCTAGGTTCAATGGCGGCAGCTATCCCGCTTCTCATTCATGCTCGCATGCGGGTTCTTCAATGAACCCTTCAGGTTCAGTGGTCCCCTCTTTGTTCCTCTCTCAACACTCAGATAGCGGTCAGCAAAGCGTGCAGGGATTCCCTTCTTTGGTGGCTTCTGTCTCCGGAGCCCCTGACAGGGAGACCTTTTTGTGCTGCATTTCCCCGAGCCACAGTGACCACGGACGCTTCTTGCCTCGGGTGAGGGGGGGCATTCTGCGGGAAAGATTGTCCAAGGCACGTGGAACCCCACAGAGACGTCGTTGCATATAAATGTCCTGGAAATGAGGGCGGTGCTCCTAGCATTGCAAGCACTTCACCACGTTCTTCCTTCAGGGACTATTGCGATTCAGACAGACAACATGTCGGTAGTCTGGTACATCAACAAACAGGGAGGAACCAGGTCTTACCCCCTTTGTCGAGAGGCCATGAGAGTCTGGGAATGGGCAATTTCCACCAAACACTTTCTGGTAGCAACGCACATTCCGGGAAAATCCAACATCCTTGCGGACAAACTCAGTCGCACCATTCTTTCTCCTCATGAGTGGTCTCTCAATCCTCAGGTAGCGAAGAAGATTTTTGCCGTTTGGGGGCAACCCTGTTGCGATCTTTTTGCCTCTCCCTCAAACGCCAAATGCGACAATTTCTTCGCTCTGCTTCCCCCACCAGGGGAATTCCCGAGATGCTCTGGTGCATGCTTGGCCTCCCGGTCTCCTTTATGCCTACCCTCCATTACCTCTGATGCAGAGGCTTCTGCAGAAAGCCAACAGTTTGGGGAGCAGAATGATTCTCATTGCCCCGTTCTGGCCTCGTCAACCCTGGTTCCCCTTTGTATGGTCTCACAAAATCAATCCACCCTGGATTCTGGATCCGATTCCGGATCTCATCTCCCACCCTCTGGGAATTGCGGTTCCCAATCTACGCACCCTGAAATTGACAGCTTGGCTGCTCCAATTCCATCCTTGATTAGGACTCCCGGTATCTCATCGCCGGTCAAGGCCATCTTAGTGGCAGCTCATAAACCTTCCACCAGGCAGGTTTATCGGAGTAAATGGAAGAGATTCTCTATTTGGGCGGTACAGAGAACTTTGGATCCTTTCTCAGCACCTATGTCAGCAGTGCTGGATTTTTTTAACAGACCTCTTTCATCAAGGGGCAAGTTCTTCCACGATTAAGGTACAATTGGCAGCCATCTCGCATTATCACATTGGTCATGAGACAGCTCCCTCATGACAGCGAAACTATGCAAAACCTTTCTCAAAGGGATTTTTTTGTTGAGGCCTCCAGTCAAGGAGGTTGTACCACCTTGGGACTTATCGTTAGTTCTGCAAGCCCTTACTGCTCCTCCCTTCGAGCCTGCAGCTTCTACAGATCTAAAGTACCTTTCTTGGAAGACTGCCTTCTTGGTAGCTATCACTTCAGCCAGAAGAGTGTCTGAGCTTCAGGCTCTATGTGTCAAGCCTTACCTTTCTTTCTTTCCTGATAGGGTGTGCCTCAGGACCAATCCATCTTTTCTTCCGAAGGTCTCTTCTGAATCTAATATTAACCAATCAATCAATTTACCTGTGTTTTTTCCCAAGTACTCAAACAAAGGAGAATACAAATTGCATTCCTTGGATGTTCATAGACAATTACGTTTTCATGTTCACAGAACAGCTGGTCACAGGAAATCAGATCAGCTGTTCATCTCCTTTGCTAAATTTGCTTTGGGTAAAGCAGTGTCTAAAGTCACACTATCTAGGTGGATTGCTAATTGTATTCTGCAGGCTTATGACACTTCAGGTAGACCTGCTCCTCAGAGGGTTACGGCTCATTCTACTAGGGCAGTCTCCGTCAGCCGCCTTTAAGTCACGTGTTTCATTGGATGATATCTGCGCAGCTACTTGGGCCTCGCCTCATACTTTTATTTCTCATTACAAGGTGGATGTTGTTTCCAGAGGAAGAGCATCCTTTGGCTCAGCGGTGCTCAAACATCCTTCCATGACGGCCGCCCAAGATTCAGGTAGCTGGGGACTCTGTCCCACAGGTTGCAGACAAATGAAGTCTGCCTACTTCAGATTTAGAAGTTATGTACTCACCATAACGTTCCATCTGAGTAGGTGACTTCATTTGATGTAACCATCCCCTCCATCCCCCTGACCTTTATAGAGCGAGTATTTATGCTGTTTTTTTGTGTACTGTAGTCAGTATTTTTTGAGGCAAACTCAATCTGAGGTCAGTCAGGGCTTGGCAAGGGGTTATGGGTAAGAGGGAGGAGCTAGGGCCTAAGCTTTTGAAATGCCGGCTCGGATCCGAGGTCGGATCCGATACCCACAGGTTGCATCCAAATGAAGTCACCTACTCAGATGGAACGTTATGGTGAGTACATAACTTCTAATTATATCAAGCGAAGTGGTCTCACTGAAGCATGCCAGATTATACACCTCTGATCTTTATGATACCTACAATACTTATCAAAAATTTAGAAAGTCACAGCTAGCCACACTAGAGACAGGGGAGACTTAATCCTCAAAGAAAACATCATAATGCCATCCCTTTGTCCGAAAATGCACAGGAGATATAGAGTGAATAATTATGGGATTTTACTGGCAGTTAAAAAGCATTGAATGGCGGGTATGTGTAAAACATTATAAAGTATAGACATAAAACATTGCTGTTCTACCAGGTCATCCTCAGAGTTGAAAATTAAACCATTTAACGTGGTGATATCATCCTCAGCCAGACACAGCCATTACCAAAAGGAATATTTAAGTTATCTAAACACTTCTCAATATGAACAACCTGTGTTTCTTGCCTTTTCTAATTAGAACACCCAGATACTGTTTCTTTTGTAATTCTAATGGCTGCATCTTCTCAAGCAGAACTTCAAGGAACAACTATGCCTCTGTTCTTTTTGATGCTTTTTGTGAATACATGGAAGTATTTCATTAGTGTGCTGATACTTCCTTCATGACAGCAAATGCTAATGGCCTCTATCAGAGTCATCTACTCCCTTAAAGGATATACAGTGATCCAAGTATTTATAGGTCTATACTGGACCTATTCTATGCAGTGGACACACAAGATACTGTTCTGGAGAAATTCATGCATGTTTTCTGTCTAAAAAAATAATAGCACTTAACATTCATTTTGTAGACAAATTCAATGATTTATCAGCAGGCGAATAAACAAATATACATCAAGGTCTAGAAATATATCAGTACCTGTAAAATAAGGGCATACTAACTTACTGTCAAGAATGTAAATAAAGCAGAAACCAACTGATATGACAGGCTTGCAGCAAACTACTTGTTTAAATTCACATCTGTCTTAAAAGCCAGTATTAATAGTCCAGGGCTTCACAAATGAGTTATGGCTAGCTCTAAATAGAGGCGCTACACAGATATGCAAATAAAGTCAACAAAAGGCATTTGAAGTGAATACAAAAAAGCACATCATTTTTTTGAAAACACGCCCATGGTTTGCAAAAGAATAAGCACTGTATTACGAACCTGCAAATTACCTGATGTTACTATTTTTTTTTTTTGCATATCATGGCAACAGCACTCGTGCACAAAGCATTTTAGGAAAGCAGCAGACTGTGCAGCAGCTAAGATTGATTTATTTTTTTTTTAAGAAAAAGAGTTTACAATTTTTATACAGGGATATCCTTTTTGTGGACACTCTGATGGTTTCATTAAAGAAAAAAAAAGAGGGTGATAGGAAAGACTGAAAAAGGGGAGACAAAACAGAACGAGGAACACAAAAGGGGGAACATCAAGAGGGTTTGTACTGAAGGAGGGTGGAGAGGATGGGCACAATGTTTTTGTTGGGGGACATTCACCCTATTTTTTTTAACTTATTTTTTTATGAGAAAGTAGTGTGAGCAGGAAATAGGGAAGAGGATGAAGGAGAAAGGGTAAGGGAAGAAGGACTGAGGAAGTGCCAGCTGGAATCCCACTCCACAAAGTCTCAAACATGTCCACTGCCAGATGGTGCTGCAGTGGAGAACCTCAATGTTTAGGAGTTAAGGGTCTATGCTGGTGTAATGGTCAGCACCAACTGGAAGAGCATGGCTTCTACACTCTGATGAGAGGCTTTGACTGGCTGAATTCTCCTGTCCACTACTTCCACTGCTACATCCTCAAACAAGCTTCAAAGCTCCCTTTCTGTGAGGCTTGCTGAAGTGCCTGCAGAACCAGCATCTCCAGTCTGACCCTGCAAAGACATCCTCAGATGGGTAGAGGGTGAGCATTCCTAGCCTGGGAGACACTTGCTTGGTCTGCACCTGAGGGATGAACCTGTAAAAAAATAAAATAAATGGGAGAGAAACAAAACAAAAAAGGAGAAAGGAATGCATAAGCAAAATAAGGGAAATACAGAAAAAAGGGATGGGGAGAGACAAAACAGAAAAAGTATAATAAAATCCATATAGCACTGTTTACCTACTATTTCATACAGTATTGAAGCCCTGCAGTAAAATCTTTTTGAAGTAAAATCTGTGTAAGGGAACTGCTTTATGCATACAATGGGGGTAGTGATTTGAGATGTGCTTCTGTATGAGCAGTGTGTTTACATATAATTGTGATAAATTCAAATGGCAAGGCTTTACATTTTTTGAAGGGGTGTGTGCTTCTCTCATTTTATGTACTTGCAATACATGGAACACATTACTAAAAAAAATTATGTAATCATTAGATAGGCACATTAAAATTCTGGTTAGAAAATGTTAATCTTGATCTGTTAAGTCTTCAGTTGCATTTCTTTCATTTGCAAATATATGACCATTTTTTCCTTATGAATAATACACAAAATGGTTCCAAAAACAGTTTCTTTCACTTTATTGTTACCATTACATTAGTGTGAATCTTGGTTATAGTTAATTGTCACTGCTAAAGTTAAAGTGACACTCCAGCCTTGTGTAAAAATGAAGAACGGGGTTGAGGATGGATTAGTATAATGGTTTTCAACACATAACAAACTAGTACTACAAAATATTCTCTTGGACACGTACCAAAAGATTCCACCAATCTCTCTAACCTTCTCTTTTGTTTCTGGCTGTTGTATCTAATTTCTTCCTTGGCTATGATTATAGCAGAGAAGGCAAATCTTGTCTGCCTGTATTTGAATTTCTTCTACAAATAAACAGAACTATGTCATTATTCCTGCCTAAGTAATACATCCTTTTTCTTTTTTTATTTGCATATGCATACTTGTATAAATAAGTACTAACATTCCCTTTCATTCAAGAGCAAACATATTAAGTATGAAATGTGCCTTGAATGTTGTTTTCAAAATACAGATAACACTGTGTTTTGGTATAACTAAATTACAAATACAGAACTGCATCAACTCATGGAAGTGTGCATTTCCTTTTCTGCAGAAATATGAATGATGTAACAGGCAATTGCTGAGGTAAAACAGCATGTTCGCAGAAAAGTTTGTGCCGATCATTCACTTGGCATAGAACTCCCCACCCCTTTTCCAACCTGCAGCCTAACTAGTGTGTGGTGTGTGAGATTTCAGTCATTTTGTAAGTGCAGTTAGAAAAACTTCTGAACAAACAACTGTGTTAAACAACTGTTTAAGTTATATTTGTGTGGCTCCATGTAATGCAGTTGTTTTAAGTATCTTCCTGAAATGATAATAAAATATAAGTGTATTTGCATTCTTATTTCTTATCTTTATATATCCAGCCACCATTACTATTGGCTGAAAGGAGTACATGATTTACACAGCTACATCTTCAGATAATACACTTATCTTTATTATAATCTGTTAACATTCTAGTAATGTTCCTATTTGTTCAAAAGATGCATGTATGATTATAAACATGCTAATGATTTCCTTAGCAGTTCATACAAGTAATATTTTCAGAAACATAGCTATGTCTTTGCAAATACCTATATTTATGCAAACTTGTTAACCCTTTTTTTACTTATATGACTTAGTTAAGAAACCAAATATTTTGCTTACTATAAAACTCTGGCTTTCTCACTGCAGCCTGGTCTACCCACTTGGCCAGCTGGTCAGCCCTATACTTCTGCAGGCCTTCTTTCCTGTGATGGCACAGCTGACCAGAGCTGGTTATACCTGTCATGGTTGACAGGTGGTCACCCAACACCTGCCAGATAGTTATCTTTTTCCAAGTGCTCTGTCTCATGTATGCCTTGATCTTCTCTACATACTAATTATGCAAAAGGTAAGGCATGATCAAGGTCTCTTTATCAGACCAGCTAGGAGCGCGGACTTGTACCTCCACAGGAGTTGTCATCTTTTGAAAAGCCAGAACAAGAATGAGAAAAGTATAGTGAGGGGTGAATTAAGCAGGGTTAGAACTATTGCCTGTACAGTGTGACATCACCTTAACCAAGCCCCTTTGTTGGCGTGCTCATTACAGGTACTGATACTACTGGCAAGCATGGTTTAATCAAACTGCTTTGTCACATGCTGATTTTTCTTAAAGTTCAAGTGTCATAAAACTTTTCAATACATGGTTAATAAGTTATTGGTAAAAGTTATTTGTTTTGGGGTTTTTATTTTTTGGTTTTTCGCATTTTTGAGGGAGAAATAAATGTCAATCTGCATGTATTTTTTTTACTTTTAGGACTTTATGATTTGTTTCAGTTGCTAGGATGTGATACACAAACACTGTTAGATGGGCAGGGATTAACCTTCAGATTGCTGTAAACCTGAGCTTCAGATGACTCCATTGTATGTGTATGTTTTTTTTTTTTGTTTTTTTTTTTTACTACATTCTTATTTTGGTTAACCTAGGGACATTTGTGTGTTCCCATGGAAAGTTTGGTATAGCTGCATAGTTCTGCAGACTTCAAAAACATCTGCAGTGCATCCATGACATTCTGAAATAAGTTCATGTAATGATGGATGCACATTCACAATCAGTGAAATGTTGAATTTCAAAGATATACCACAGGACACATCTGTTTACTACTACAATTCATAGATATGTATATAAATTAGCCTAACTTGCATATAACAGATGTAAATGGTCCTGACTTTTTGCTAGTAAGTTGAGCATCGCCACATTAATTAGCAAATAGCCAAGATATGCAGCAAATGTATTACGATACTGCAGACATTCTAAACTAAGGAAATCTTTTAAAAATTTATTGTTTTATAAGATGCACTTAAAAATATTTTAATATTGATGTACAGCTCACCTGCAATGGGTTGATACCATTGCCTATGTGGTAAATTTCTTAGTCATTTTGAAGCTGCATTTCATGATGCGAGCTGTGGAACTGAGAAGTTATGTCAGAAAATGAACATTACGCAAGTGTAATGTACTGATTAATGTATTTATTGTAATGTATGTGCAATTCATTACAGAAATTTTACTATGCAAAGGACATGAACAGGCATGTGTGATTAATCCAATGTGTTGGTGCTGAAGATTTAAAGAAAGTACATGACAATGGCAGTGTACAGGGCAAGGCTGTTTTTTGCTTGACTGCTGTGACTGAATGAACTGTATATAAAGACAGCATTTTAAATTGATATATTGAGATTTCTATTAGTTATTCATATTTTTTGTTATTCTTGTTAAGTAATATTTGCTATGGGTGGCAGAAATAGCTGGCCATTGGTTTGTGCTTAACAAGTGATTACATCTGTGATGATATGGGCTAGTGCCAGCATAGCTAGCTGGACTTTTGTAAAGAATGATATCCTTTAAATACAAAACTGGTGTGTACAAGATGCTTGTGTTACAAATGTATTGAAACTGTATGGCATTTGAATACCAAACTGACTTGTACAAATACTTATGTAACAAATGTATTAAAACTGTATGTATATATGTTAGCAAGGGACCCTGGAAGAGCAGAGGTTAACCAGCTAGCTTACTTTAAGAAAAATAAGAGAAATGTAAATTAGCTGTTAAGCCATAAACACGGCACCCCACTGTGCTAAATGGAACTGGAGTCAGTAGGTCTGGGATGGGCCACTGTTTAATAGCCTCTGTAAAGAAGAGGTGAAGTACTTTAACTGTTTCATGCCTCCAGAGCACTGCCATAAACATTTAGATGTGCATTGTAACCATCTATGCTAAATTCCTGTCTCCACTTCAAAGGAGGATACTGTGATAACCTAGAGTCAGACAACCAGATGAGGTCATTCTGTCAGCCATGGAAATAATATTTTTTTAGATATTACAGGAAGTAACCTCTGAGCATTGAGTACTATGTCTTGGGTCTGACAACAAGAAGGACCATTCATCACATCATCTGCCTTGATCTATTAAGTATATAGGGAATAGTAATTCTCCTAGAGTCAGTCAAGAAAATATAGTGAAACTTAGTTTTACTTATTGTTTTTCTTTATTTATCTGAGTCTGTCCATCAATGTTATTTTCAATATTTCCTGTGATTTGGGCTCTGTGGCTTATGGTAAATATATACATTCAGTATTTTTATGTTCTTTTATTATTTACTATCAAGTATATTTAAAATGTTTATTGTGGCTGGTCCTTTTAGAAAGTATGTAACCTTTCAGAGTGCTTATATTTGTTTGGTGACATTTGTGGACCACTTCTGAAGGCCTAGCTGTCTTGGTCAACTACTTCCATTTGTATTAGTATTAATATTAAACAATATAACTGGACACCCTTTGTTAAGGGCCTCAGGGTAGCCGATTGTGAATTCTCTGGTGGTAGCGATAACTACCTTATAACCTGGGCAGAAGCAGGTACAGCTGGTAAAGCTGTGCAGGCCTTTCCCAGGTGTGTGTGTGTGTGTCAGCTACTTGGGGCAAGGACACAAAGTACTGGGTTCACAGAGAGTGCTAGAGGCCTTGACTTGGACACTACAGCTGTACCAGTGGGAACTTTTACTGGGGACATGGAGAGAGACAGATAGAGTGCTCCAGATCTCAGACTGAGTGTGTTCCCTGTGTGCTGTTAAGGGAAATTGTACTTGGTACAGAGATCTGCATCTGAAATACTGAGTATATCCATTTGTATTCCAAATGAACATCCCTCTCCGCTGTCAGCGGTGAGGATTCAGGCTTCTTGATTACTGGCCCAGAGAGGATCATCACGGCATCCATACATTACTGTCACACTGTCTGATTGTAGTTTTTTTTACACTGTCTAATTGTAGTTTTAATACTTACAGTACAGATGAAGAATAAGATTAAAGCACAAAAAAAGGATAACTTTAGCCATGAGGAAAATTGTGTCCTCGTGGCAGCACATAGGACATAGGAGAAAACTTCCTTTTGCTAAAGGGGGCCAAGATAGGCTGAGAGGAACAAGGCTTAGAGTCAAGTAGTTGTTAAAACCTAAGCACTTGGATATGGTAGCACATGCTAGAATTAAGACCAAGCAGAATGCAATTTCTCATACCACTATTGGGGGTATGAATCTTATCAAGTTAACACCAGATGATGAATACCTTCTGTCCATCCATGGGGATGACTATGATACAGAAGATAGTGCAACAATAAGTAATTAAAGGTGATGTGGACACTGTTACATCTGACCAATGTCTGCAGCAGCAGCAACACTCAGCTGCTCATAAAGGTTGGTTTAACATTACTAACAGAAGTTATATGCAAGCAATTGAAGGCTGACAAGGAATGATGTAATTAAACATATTACAATTTGTTATTATTACGTGAGCCTTGCACAACACCAAGTAATAAAAATGAAGGCAGTGTACATAGTACATTTCACACTCACCCCCTGGTAAGCATACTGTACTGTATGCTGTTGTACTATTGTTATCTAATAATGTCAAATAAATAATTCATCTATATCAATACATTTGGATGAAGTCAGCGGCAGAATGGGTGTTGCTGCTGCTGATGATGACAATATAGTTACATTCTATGAGGCAGGCTGAGAGAAGTGGGACGCAGGCCCAAGTCTAATGGCAGGTTTTATCACCTGACAAAATGTCAGTGACTCTGCAGAAATTGACAGTGCAAGTCAAAGTCAAGCTCATCTTAACATAGCATTCATGTCAGTACCAGAGGAACACCACACACCACAACAGTGTCTCCACACAGAGAAGAACATTGAGGATGATGGCCGACATTCAGAGGCCACAGTGTCCACATTGATATCTTTACAAAGGGGAGGCAGGTGCAGGAATTTCTTACAACTACTCCAGAAAACACATAATGCACTGCTTGCCCAATAGAAATTGTGCCATGACAGTGTTAGGGCTCAGAGTACTGCTATAGAGAGTCAGCTGAAAATTGTCAGAATCCTCCATGGTATGCTTGATGATTTCCAGCACTACTTTGAAATGGCAGAATTCAGGGATAATTCCATGTTTACACTGAGGCACAGTATGGTGGCACAGCAAGAATCAGTGGCTGCCTCCATTTATACACCAGTTAGGACATATCAGTCAAGATGGACTCTCTTGCAACACGTGGGGAGATCAAGGATACTACCATTGCTCCTCAAGAAAATAGCGTCAGTAGTCACAGTGAGCAATCACAACACATATCGCACAGACCATGTCAATGGTCATCTACATCCTGCAGAATCTCACATTCCAAGTCACAATCATGTTCTCAGAGAAGTGTCAGGTCAGTGACAGCAAGATCACCTGCATCGAGTAGATCATGACATTGGACTAGCTCAGCTATGGCTCTCATGGTAGCCCCTCCTCCAAATCAGTTGCATCATCACCTGGCCTATCAACAGGAGATGTGTATGACAATTTTGATCTTAAACTATTGTGAATTAGATTCATTGAGACAGCATTCTGTTTAGTTGGAATGGGTTCTGGGGAGCAGGAAGTTGCATATATATTCATTTCATTCCTGTAAAATTACTAGGTACACCATGAATGAACATTTGACAAAAAAGAATGCTACATGGATTACCATTCCTTCAGGTGGCAGTCACCTAAAACATCAAAATGTCACCGTCATCAGCAAACATTTTCAGGGAAAATATATCATATGAAAATGAGACATTAAAAAAATGCCATGAAAACTTAAACTGCTGTTACTACATCCTCCCCAGTGCACAAATGATGACAGCTTCTGAAGTTAGAATTTATTTTGTATGACATTCATACCTCTCAACTGTCCAGATTTTTGGCTCTTATTTTTGGTCTGTTCCTCATAAAATTTTTGGTTTTCTGGCAAATCACTGGGAAGATCTGAGAACTGAAGTCACTAAATAATAAAGTACTTTTGAGTTTCAGACTTCAAATCGTTAAGAAAAAGTACAGTTGTGTACACTTACCATAAATGCAGATGTTTGAGTGTATTCACTGTTGCAGTCATCACACTTGGGTTATCCTGCCGGGGTAGCCCTCTGTCAGCCCGAATACCAGAGGCTTAGTATTTCTGCCTCGGTTGCTGTTGCTTCAGTACTGACGTCAGGTCATCAGAGATATAAAAACAGGCAGCTGACGCCACTACATCAGTTTTTCTTACCCCAAATGTCAGGAGCTCCCAAATGGGGAGCTAAGTAATGGTGGAAAAACACCACCAGTAAAAGGTAAATACCAATAACCCTGTAAGAAGTGAGGAAGAGAGAGAGAGAGAATCAAAGGGGCTGGAGGATGGGAAAAGAACATTTGTGTACACTTACCATAAATGTAGATGTTTGAGTGTATTCACTGTTGCAGTCATCACATTTGGGTCATCTGCCTACAGGTAGCCTTCAGCCGGCCTGAATACCAGTGTCTTGGATTCCTGCATCGGATGCTGTCTATTCTTCCATGATGTCTGGTCGTCAGGGGTATAAAACATGCAGTCAATGCTATTACATCAGTTTTTCTTGCCCCAGATGTCAGGTGCCCCCACAATAGGAAGCAATTATATATTATGGTACACCTCCATCAGAAAGCAAATACACCAGGAAACTTAAATTATACCAAACAAGAAGAAAAGGTAGAGCCAAGAGAAGTCAGGAGGCTAGAGGGAGAGTAACCAGGAATGCAACTCAAACATCTACATTTATGGTAAGTGTACACAACTGTACTATGTTCTTCATGTTTCACTGTTGCAGTCATCACATTTGGGTTGATTCCCAAAGCTAAGGAAGGGAGGAGGATGTTAGAGAGCATTAGGGCCAGCTATTAAGCCCTGCAAGACTGCAGTGGCAAAACCAGCTCTGGATTTAGAAAAAAGAGGCATGTGGTAAT
Source organism: Protopterus annectens (assembly GCF_019279795.1). Lineage (NCBI taxonomy): Eukaryota > Metazoa > Chordata > Ceratodontiformes > Protopteridae > Protopterus > Protopterus annectens. Next base: position 656,423,688 of record NC_056748.1, read on the forward strand.
GCTTGGTAAAGGTATGTACAGAGCTCCAGGTAGCAGCTTCTAGGATGTCCCTGGTAGGGACTCCTCTGAGAAAGGCTGCAGAGGTAGATGCAGCCCTAGGTGAATGTGATCTTCTCCCCTGTGGGGTAGGTTTTCCATGGTGCTTGTAGAAGAAATGAATGCAATGGGCTATCCGTTTGGAAATGGTTTGCTTTGAAATGGCCTTACCCTCTGCCCCTGCTGCAAAGCTAACTAGCAGCTGTTCAGATTTTCTGACAGGCTTAGTCCTTTCCAAATAAAATCTAAGTTGTCTGTGCACGTCCAGAGAGTGCAGTATTTGTTCTCCTTTGATTTGTGGATTAGGGAAAAAGTAGACAAATTAATGGGCTGATTTAGGGCCACACTAGACACCACCTGGGGCATAAAGGAAGGATTGGTCCCGAGGGAAACCCTATCTGCATGGAAGATAATGAAGGGTTCCATTGCCATGAGGGCCTGTAATTCAGACACTCTTCTTGCTGAAGTGATGGCTAGAAGGAATGCTGTTTTCCAAGAAAAAATGTGGTCTTTTTGCAGGGCTTAATAGCTGGCCCTAATGCTCTCTAACATCCTCCTCCCTTCCTTAGCTTTGGGAATCAACCCAAATGTGATGACTGCAACAGTGAAACATGAAGAACATAGTACAGTTGCAGGCTCAAAGGGAGGGAGAGTGATCTTTTCCAATACAAAGTTAAGGTCCCAGGCTGGAGTAGGGGCTCTCCTGGGGGGGTCTTAAATTTTTGGCCCCTCTAAGAAATTGTTTTAGCAGAGGGTGAGAGAAGAGGGGTGGCTCAGTATTATAATGAGCTGGGATGGCAGAGGCGTGAATTTTAATTGACGAAAAGGATAGGCCTTTGTGGAGCATTTCTGTTAAGTACTGAAGAATATGAGGTAAGCTGTGCACCGTTGTGCCCATCCCCTGAATCTGGCTCCAGGAACTGTATCTTTTCCACTTTTCAGCATAGGATTTTCTAGTACTAGGCCTCCTTGCCTCGAGAATGACATCTAGCACCTGCTTACTGAGGGATGCTATTGGAGAGCTCAAAGAATTAGCCAGGCTGCAAAGTTCAGGGTTTGAAGCTGAGGGTGCAGAATCTGGCCCGCCTACTGGGACAGCAGGGAAGGAGTCTGAGGCAGATGCCATGGTTCTAGCAGTGTCATACTGTGCAAGAGGGGGTACCAGTGCTGCCGTGGCCAGTCTGGTGCAATCAGTATTATCCTTGGCTTGTCCTGTTTGATCTTTAGCAGAAACCTACGATAGAAGAGGCAGAGGGGAAAAGGCATAAACCAAAAGGCTTTCCCAGGTAAAGGACAGGGCATCCACTTTCCAAGCTTAACTGTGGGGAGTCCTTGTGCAGAATTTGTCCAATTGGTAGTTCTGAGGGGAGGCAAACAGGTCTACCTCTGGAGTCCCCCCATTTGTTCCTCAAGAGGTTGAATATTTTTGGATCCAGTTTCCATTCGTGTGGGTACATGAGATTTCTGCTCAAGTCATCTGCCAGTGAATTTAGCTTGCCTGGCAGGAATTGAGCTTGTAGGTGCACTTGGTAGCTCAAGGCTGTATTCCACAGAGCCATGGCTAGTCTGCAGAGAGGGTATGAGTGGGTTCCCCTGCTTGTTTATGTACCACATAACTGTGGTGGTGTCTGCCTTTACCAATAGTTGTCCTGGAAGAATGTGGTCTTTGAAGGCTGTCAGGGAATTCTGTACAGCTAACATTTCTTTTTGGTTGATATGCAGGTGCATCTGTCTTGGGTTCCATTTGCCCTGAATGCACTGCCCTACCAAGTGAGCACCCCTTGCATAGTCTGATGCTTCTGTTGTTAGGGTTTGGGCAGCAGGGGGTAGAGTGAAAGGGAGCCCCTTGTTGTGGTAGCAGGCCTCTGCTCACCAAAGGAGCTCTGTCTTTATACAAGGAATGATAGGAATCATTGATTCCAGGTCCTGAGAATGTTGACACCATAGGATTTTTAGATACCATTGTAGTTTCCACATATGCAGTTTTGCATATGGAATTAGTAGAATCCAAGAGGCCATGAACTCCAGGGCTTGCAGAATTCTCCTTGCAGATAGCTGGGGTTTTGTGGCCAATAGTTTGAAGTAGGTTGTCAAATGAGCTTGTTTCTCCTGAGTGAGGAAAGCCATCTGGGAAGTTGTGTTCAAGCTTGCTCCCAGGAATACAATCTGTAGCCAGGGTACCAGGTGAGATTTCTTTTCATTTATGGTGTACCCCAGAGAGGTCAGAAGTTTCTTTACAGATGCCAGATGTTGTAATAGCAAGCCCTGGCTTTCTGCCTGAATCAGACAATCGTCCAAGTATGGGTATATCTGAATATTTCTCTGCCTGCAAAATGCAATGGCTGGAGCTAGACACTTTGTGAATACCCTGGGCACAGTAGATAAGCCAAAGGGAAGCGCAGAGAACTGATAGTACATGGAGCCTGCCCTGAAACATAGGTATTTCCTGCAAGATTCCCTTATTGGAATGTGCAGGTAAGCTTCCATTAAGTCTAAGGTTACCAACCAGGCATCTTTGCCTAGCACAGGAAGAAGATGTTGAAGTGTTAGCATTTTAAATTTTGGGATTACCAGAAAGTGTTTAGAATAGAGAGGTCCAGGATAGGATGCCAGGAGCTGTCTTTTCTGGGTACCAGGAAATGTCTTGAATAAAAACCTTGTCCCCCTTTGTTCTGCTGGGACAGGTTGAATAGCCCTGATACTTAGAAGAGAGAGAACCTGCTGATGGGACTCCGCCCACTAATTTTGAGGGTAGGTCTAGCCAACCGTGTGGGGTTGGTAGGGAGTGGAAGTGGAATCTGTATCCTTGGGAAACTATATTCAAAACCCATTTGACCTGGGTAATGAGTTCCCATTTTTTTTTGCATGCAGGGCGAGCTTTCCTCCTAAGGAGGCAGGCAGTAGAGCAGGACTTGGGAAAGTTAAGTCATTGTGCCATTTTTCCATAGGGGGGTGGTTTACTGCTCCTTGCTTTGGAAGTGGGTGCCCCCCACTGCTTAGGCCTGTGTGCAGTCTGAGACTGTAACCTATGTGGTCTGCTGTTCCTGGGTTAGGACTGAGAGGGCCTGGAAGAGACTGGAAAGGACCAATTCTTTGAAGGCCAATGCCTACTAAATCTGGGAGGCTGTACTTGTAGGAAATCTTTAACAGTTTGCATAGATTTAGCTTTTTCCTCCATCCTTTTGAGGACCTCTTCTGCTTTGCTGCCAAACAGGCAGTCTTGGTTTAAGGGAGCATCCAGTAATTTAGCTTTAACATGATCTGCAAGTTTTGCTCCTTAAGCCAAGCATGCCTTCTAAGTACAGACCCAGTGACAGGAGCCCTGCAAGATGCTTCTAAAGAATCAAAGCCACATTGCAAAGTATGTTTACCAACTTGTTCTGCAGAATACATTAAATCCTGTAATTCTTTGTGTTCAGCACAGTCAGGAATCCACATCATTTTCTGTTTAAGTAGTCCCATAATATGCTGCTGGTACTTTAACGTATGAAACTGGCAATTTAAAGCCCTAATGGCCAAAGTAGCAGAAGTGTATACCTTCTTACCCCACCTGTCTAAGGCTCTAGAATCTCTATCAGAAGGGGTAGGATTTTTGGCAGCAGTAGCCTTAATGCCCTTTGGTCCTTGGGAAATGGTCTCTGGATCCACAGTAGGATTCTTGAAGAGGAACTTGTGAGAGTCAGGTACTCTGTAATACCTGTCAGTTTTTTTGGGAGCTGGAGGTAAAGGGTCTGGAGAAAGGCTAGATTCCAAGAAAGCATCATCTACAATGTCCAGAACAGGAGGGATAGCTAAAGGCCTGTGTTGAGGAAGGAGTATGAATTCCCTAAGCCTCTTTTTGCAGTCAGAGTAATCCTGGCTTTCCCAGCAGAAATGCTCCCTAACAGTGTGCAAGGTTTCACAAAAAGAAAAATCTTCTGGAGGGGAAGCAGAGGGAATGGAATCCTCTGCGTCAGAATCCTCATAGGTAGATAAGGGCAAATCCTGGTCATCAGAAGGAACAGAAATATCAGATTCCTGATCGGAAGAATCAGAAGAAAAATCAGTTCTAGGTCTCTTAGAGGAGGAAGGTTGGCTTCCCCTAATTAAGGTAATAAGGTCTTCAGCCATTCTAAGCATTTGTTTTTTAGGCATATGGGCCTGAGCATGTGGTTTGCTCATTAGTTTTCTAGGCGTGGAGCGAGTTTTAGGCCTGGATGAAGAAGATGGCATTGGTTTAAAATGCAAGTCTGTAGGCCTGAATACACCCTCAGAAGCCAGTGCCTGCAGAGCGGCTCCAGACCCATCCTAGGTAGAGACATCCGCATGTTCCATAGTCGAAGAAGCATCTCGCGGCATTCCGGACTCCGAATGGGTCCCAGTAGAGGCCTGTGAATCTGAAGTAGCGGGTATCAGGGGCTGAGAAAGCACCTCACTGAGTACCGGCAGACTGGCGACTAGCTTAACGGAAGCGTTGGCAGCAGTTTTGGACCTATGCGATCTGTCTCTGTCTTTATCTTTACATTTTTTTGGAAGATCAGTAGTCAGATGGCTTAATGAAGCCATTTTGGAGTACTGATACTGAGTACCAAAATTATTTGCTGCAAATATAGCCCCACAACGAATAGTTTGGGGGTCGAACAAGGCATAAAACAGACAGCGAGGGACGTCATGGTCTGGGCCTAAGCAAGGAATGCAGTACGAATGAAAATCTTTATGAAGTATTTGCTTTCCACAGGTAAGACAACTTTTACTGATTTTTTTTTTTTAAGACTTCGGTTCTGAAACTCGAAAATGAAAATATCAGGAGTCGGCCAACCGGCACTTGTGAACCGCTTCTGCTTCGGGCATCGCATGGCAAGAAAGACTGATGTAATGGCATCAGCTGCATGTTTTATACCCCTGACGACCTGATGTCATGGAAGAAGAGACAGCATCTGACGCAGGAAACCAAGACTCTGGTATTCAGGCCGGCTGAGGGCTACCTGCAGGCAGATAACCCAAATGTGATGACTGCAACAGTGAAACATGAAGAACATCTACATTCATGGTAAGTGTACAGAACTGTACTATGTTCTTCATGTTTCACTGTTGCAGTCATCACACTTGGCTTGATTCCCAAAGCTGAAGAATGGGTGGAGGCAGTCAAGAAGAGTTGGGGCTGGCTAGTATGCCCTGCAGGACTGCTGTTGCAAAGACCGCCCTGGATTTGGAAAAGATAGGCAGATGATAATGCTTGGTGAAGGTATGAACAGAACTCCAAGTAGCAGCTTCCAGAATGTCCCTAGTAGGGACTCCTCTGAGAAAGGCTGTAGAGGTTGAAGTTGCCCTAGTGGAATCTGTTCTGACTCCCTGAGGGGGTGGTTTCCCATGGTGTTTGCAAAAGAAATGGATACAGTGTCCTATCCATTTGGAGATGGTTTGTTTTAATATGGCCTTGCCCTCTGTCCCTGGTGCAAAGCTGACTAGTAACTGGTCAGATTTCCTAAAGGGTTTAGTCCTATCAAGGTAGAATCTGAGTTGCCTGTGCACATCTAAAGAGTGCAGGATCCTTTCCCTCTTATTTTGAGGATTAGGGAAAAGGGTGGGCAAATGGATAGATTGGTTGAGAGCCACACTGGACACCACTTTAGGCATGAAAGTTGGGTTTGTCCTAAGGGAGACCCTGTCAGCATGAAAAATAATGAAGGGTTCTACAGCCATGAGTGCTTGTAGCTCAGACACTCTTCTAGCTGAAGTGATGGCCAGAAGCAAGGCTGTTTTCCAAGAGAGGAATTTTAACTCTGCTGACGCTGCAGGCTCAAAGGGGGATAGTGTGATTTTTTCCAACACAAAGTTAAGGTCCCAAGCAGGGGTGGGGGCTCTTCTTGGTGGCCTTAAGTTGCTAGCCCCTCTCAGGAACTGCTTGATGGGAGGATGAGAGAAGAGAGGTGGCTCAGTGTTGTAATAAGCAGAGATGGCAGAGGCATGGATCTTAATGGAGGAGAAGGAGAGGCCTCTGTGGAGTAGGTCTGCTAGGTAATCCAGGTTGAGAGGCAAAGAAGGCTGTGCTGTATCCACTCCTTTAGTGTGAATCCAGGAACAATACCTTTTCCACTTGTCAGCATAGGATTTCCTTGTACTGGGTCATCTGGCTTCATGTATGACATCCAGTACCTGCTTGCTTAGGCTGGCCACTGGAGAAGAAGTCAAGGGATAAGCCAGGCTGCAAGGTCTGCAACTGTGGATGCAAGAACTGTCCCTCCTGATGAGTCAGGAGAGTAGGGATTTGGGGTAGGTGCCATGGAGGCAATGGTGACAGACTGCGCAGTAGTGGGTACCAGTGTTGGCATGGCCAGTCTGGGGCAATCAGGATTGCCCTTGGTCTTTTCTCCCTTATCTTGAGTAATACTCTTGTAAAAAGAGGTAGAGTGGGAAATGCATAGATTGAGAGGCTTTCCCACTGGAAGGATAGGGCATCCACTTTCCAGGCCTTGCTGTGAGGTACCCTGGTGCAGAATTTGCTGAGCTGATGGTTGTAGGGGGAGGCAAATAGTTCCACCTTCGGAATACCCCATTTCTGGGTCACAGGGCTGAAGGTGCTGTGATTTAATTGCCACTCATGTGGGTCTAGGAGATTTCTGCTTAAGATGTCTGCCAGAGAGTTTTGGTTGGCTGGCAGGAATTGAGCTTGCAGGTAAATATGCATGGCTGAGGCTGCGTTCCACAGGGTCATGGCTAGCCTGTAGAGTGGGTAAGAGTGGGATCCCCCCTGCTTATCTACCACATCACTGTGGTGTTGTCAGTTTTGATTAGTAAGGGTCCTGGTAAGAGTAGGGATCTGAAACCTGTCAGAGCATGTTGAACAGCTAGCATCTCTTTTTGATTGATGTGCAGATGAATTTGATTTGGGCTCCAGTGGCCCTGAATGCACCTGCCATCCAGATGTGCACCCCAGGCATAATCTGATGCATCTGTGGTTAGGGTATGGAAGGCATGGGGTTGTGTAAAGGGAAGCCCCTTGTTGTGGCTGCATGCTGCTGCCCACCAAAGGAACTCTTTCCTTAGACAAGGTATCATAGGTATGATTGTTTCCAGGTCCTGATAATGTTGGCACCAAAGACTTTTTAAGTACCACTGAAGTTTCCTCATATGCAGTCTGGCATATGGAATTAGTAAAATGCAGGAGACCATGAACCCTAGAGCCTGCAGGAGTTTCCTTGCAGATAGCTGAGTTCTAACGGCCATTTGAGTGAAGTAGCCTGTCAGATAGGCTTGTTTCTCTGGAGTATGGAATGCCATCTAGGATGCTGTGTTCATGCTTGCTCCCAGAAATACAATTTTTTTGACTGGGGACTAGTTTGGATTTCTTTTCGTTGATAGTGTACCCAGGGAGATTAGAAGGTCCTTTACAAATGTCAGGTGCTGCAACTGCTTTTACTGACTGTCTGCCTGAATTAGGCAACCGTCCAAGTAGGGGTAAATTTGAATATTTCTCTGTCTGCAATAGGCAATGGCTGGAGCCAGGCATTTTGTGAAAACTCTAAGAGCAGTGGATAAGCCAAAGGGAAGTGCAGAAAACTGATAATGCATAGATCTTGCCCTGAAACATAGATATTTCATGCAGAAGTCCCTTATTGGGATATGCAGGTAGACATTCTTTTGGTCTAGGATGGCTAACCAGGCATCTTTGGACAGCATAGGGTGAAGCTGCTGTAGGGTGAGCATTTTGAATTTGGTACCACCAGGAAGGTGTTTAGAATGGATAGATCTAAGCTTGGGCACCGGGTGCCTTCTTTTCTGGGTCCCAGGAAAAGTCTGGAATAAAAACCCTTGGCCTATCTGTTCTGTAGGAATAGGCTGAACTGCCCTTATGGACAGCAGGGAATGAACTTGGTTTTGTGCCTCTGCCCACTGGTTTGGAGGAAGATCTGGGAACCCTTTTGGGATTGGCAGTGTGTGGAAATAAAATCTGTACCTCTGGGATACTATGTTGAGAACCCATCGATCGTTGGTGATGGGGGTCCAGTTTTTTGCATGGTGGGCAAGTTTTCCTCCTAGGGGCATGTGCAATTGGGCAGAGGTGAGAGGTGGAGTCAAGAAGTCATTGTGAGATCTTTCCATAAGGGGGGGGGGCTTAGCACTCCCTGCTTTAGAAGTGGAGGTACTCCACTGCTTAGATCTCTGCATACCCTGAGACTGTAATCTGGGGGGGGGGGTCTGTTTCCCCTGGGTCTAGTTTGAGATGTCCTGGAGAGTGCTGGAAAGGACCAATGTTTTGAGGGGCAATGTCTACTAAATCTTGGAGGCTGCACTTGCAAAAAATCTTTGACTGTCTGCATAGACTTAGCCTTTTCTTCCATCCTTTTTAAAACCTATTCTGCTTTGGTGCCAAACAGATTGTCCTTGTTCAAAGGAGTGTCCAATAATTTTGATTTGACATGGTCTGGCATGGTCTGCTCCTTAAGCCAGGCATGCCTTCTAAGTACAGAACCTGCAACTACTGCCCTAGATGCTTCTAGGGTGTCAAACCCACACTGCAGGGTATGCTTGCTAACTTGGCTTGCAGAATGCATAAGATCCTGTAATTCTTTACTTTCTGCACAGTCAGGAAATGCAGATAATTTTTGCTTAATAAGTTCCATAGTATGTTGCTGGTATTTCAGCATGTGGAACTGACAATTTAATGTTCTAATGGAGAGAGTTGCAGAGGTGTATACTTTTTTACCCCATCTGTCTAAAGCTCGAGAATCCCTGTCCGAGGGGGTGGGATTCTTAGTTGTAGTTGCTTTTATTCCTTTAGGTCCTTGGGAGATGACCTTTGGGTCAGCAGTAGGATTTTTGTGTTAGTCAGGGACTCTGTAGTACCTGCCAGGTTTCCTTGGAGTGGGGGGTAAAGTATCAGGAGTTAGACTGGATTCCATAAAAACATCATCCACAACATCCAGAACAGGAGGGATAGCTAAGGGTCTGTGCTGTGGTAGATCTACAAATTCCCCAAGTCTCTTTTTGGACGGAGGCTAATCTTGGCATTCCCAATGGAAATGCTCTCTCAAAGTATGTAGGGTTTCACCAAAATAAAAATCCTCTGGAGGGGAGGCAAAAGGAATGGATTCCTCTGCATCTGAATCCTCATAGGCAGATAAGGGCATGTCTTCATAATCAGAAACCTCAAATTCATCGGACTCTTGGTCAGATAAAGCTGCTGGGGACAAGTCTCTTTTTCTTTTAGCAGGGGAAGGCTGGCTTCCTCTAATCAGCATGATCAGGTCTTCTGCCATTTTAAGCATCTGAGATTGTGGCAAGGAAGCAGGCGCTTGAGATTGGGTCGTCGTTTTTTTAAGTGTAGCTCGTACTCTTGGCCTTAGAAACTCGGTAGTGTTAGAAAGAACTGAAGATGCGAAAGAAGTCGTCGGTATGTGTCGAATATCGGTAGTGTGAAGAGCTTCCTCAGAAACCAGTGCATGCACAGTGGCTCCAGACCCATCCAAGGTAGAAACATCCGCGGTTCCATAGTCAAAGAAGAGTCTCATGGCATACTGGACTCCGAATGGGTCTTGGTAGCGGTCTGCGAATGCATCGAAGTGGACATGAGGGGCTGTGAAACGGCTCACTGAGTAACGGCGAACTGGCGACTAGCTTAATGGAAGCGTCATCGGCAGTTTTGGACCTGTGCAGTCTGTCGCTCTCTTTATCCTTACGTTTTTTTCGGAAGATCAGTAGTCAGATGGCTTACAGAAGCCATTTCAGAATATAGAAATTGAGAATGAAAGTATTTAGCTACAATAAGGGCCCGACGATGAATAGTTTGGGCATTGAACAAAGCACAAAATCCATCCAGTACAGCTCTTTGACTGTGCAGTTTTAATTCCTACTGGATGTGGCTTGAGCCTTTAAAAAATGAAGTTATCACCTTACAGTTCAAACAAATATTCATGTATCTAGAACCATAAGTGTTACTAAAAATCTGTATATGGCAAACTATTCAGGATAAATTAATCTTTACATTAGTGGCATTCATTCAATTCAATGCTTTAAACTGGATTTTATAAGCCAAAATAGAGGCAGCAAACATTATTTTAGTAATACAAACAGTTTAGCATATCTCAGTAACCATTCAAATAAGACACACACTGTTTTATTCATACAGCTACCAGCTTTCATATGAGTCTATGCAGTTCTGTCTGTGTTACATAAATGTGGAGATACTTAGAGAAATACAAACATTATTACAATACAAATAAGCATACACAAATAACATTCAAAATCTCTTTAGCTGCATTAGACAGAAGTCAACTATCAATACAAATCTGTTTGCCATCATGTATTCTTTAAGATGAAATCTTCTAAAACCTTGCATGTAGCATGGCTTTGGAATTATTTATGCAAATACATACAAGCAATATTTGACACCTAAGGGCATCAGTAGGAGGTAACTGCAGAAACTCCTGGTTCATAGGTTCATACTAAGCTATCTGCCCAAGGGCATTTATAAGCCTAGCCCAGAGTTTTGTGGCTTTCGCCACCCCTTTAGTTAGGAGGATACTATGCCCATTATTTTGCTGTGCCTCTGTCAAGCAGTGACACTGAGATAATCCCTGGTGTATATCTGCGATCTCCCATCCATTGGTCAAGATTTCTCTTGAACAAAGCCAGCGAGGTGCTCTGCCTCACATGTACCGGGATTTTGTTCCACAGCATAGGGAGTCTCTGGGTGATGAATCTGTCCCTCCAGCACGTCCTATTAATAACCGTGTCAAGGTTTAAGTCTCCCGCCCTTGTAGTTCTGAGGGATCTAGATTTTTGAGGTGAAGCATGTTCATCAACTCTGGGTTGGACATGGCCTGGTATGTCAGGCACAGGTCACCTCTGAGCAGGCGGTGGCGACTGAATAGAGCTAAAGTTCCTTCAGTCGGGCAGCATAGGACATATTTTTGAGACCCTTTATCCTTTTGGTGAGGAACGTTTGGGGCCTTTCCAGTTGCTGCAGGTGTCCTGTCAGATACATTCCGAATGGGGCATTGTACTCAATCATTGGTCTGATGAGTGATGAGTACAGGGGGACAATGACTTCCCTTGATCTAGATATGAATCCCTTCATGATCAGGTGGGCAATGTAGAAGGTCTTCCTAACTACTTTGGCAACGTGAGTGTCAAATGAAAGGTTACTGTTAACCTGGGTACCCAGATCCCTGAAAACCTCTTCTGTGCTTAGTGGGTTGCCGCCTATATGGTAGCTAGGGGTAACCTTGTTTTTCCCGAAGGGTATGACTATGCATTTTTTGGTGTTTAACTTTAGGCCATGGCTCTGGCACCAGTTATCCATTTCTATAAGACCCTTCTGAAGGATATCTGTGTCAGATGTGTTCTCAACTATGGCGCCCAGTTTGCAGTCATCTGCAAATTTTGTCAGCCATAATCCTCCTGTGTTTGCTTGTACTTATGAAAAGTAGATGCCGAACAGGAGAAGGTCCAGGACTGAGCCCTGTGGGACACCACTTGTGACAGGCTTTGAGTCTGACATGGCGCCAGCAACTCTGACCCTGTGGGTTCTGTCACGTAGCCAGTTTGCAACCCATCTTGTGACGTATGGGTTTACATTTAAGCTGATGAGTTTTTCAATGATACCTGAGTGGGGTATTGTGTCGAAAGCCTTTGCCAGGTCGAGGTAGGCTGTGTGGACTGCCTTTCCCTCATCAATGGCCTTGGTGACTGTTTCGAAAAAGTCAACCAGGTTTAAGAGGCATGATCTGCCCTTGACAAAGCCAAACTGGGTCAGATCCAAAGTCTGCAAGTCTCCTATGTCTTTATTTATGAGTTCCATTATGATCCTCTCCATAGCTTTGCAGATCAAGCTTGTCAAGCTGTTGGGACGGTAATTTCCCGGGTCGGTGGAGGCACCGCCTTTGTGAAGTGGGACCACAGTTGCCGTACGCCACTCCTTAGGCACGTATCCTGAGGTGAGGCTAAGATTAAACAGCTGCCCTAACTGCAGGTTTAATTCCTCATTGAGTTTGTGGAGCACACATCCGGGGACACCATCTGGTCCCATGGATGCTGTGTTTTTTGCCTTGGAGAGAGCAGTTCTCACCTGAGCGTTAGAGATGTTTGGGGGGCTATAATTCTCTGGTATAGATATCTCACCTTTTGGGAGGGGGGGTTTGCACTGAACCTGTCAGCCAGTATGTTGGCAATGTCTGTAGGTTCAGTAATTTTTACATCATTTTGAACTAATTCTGAGCATATCTGGGAGTTTCCTCCCAGGTTTCTAACATAGCTAAAGAGGGCCTTATGATTGTCCTTTGAGTCCTTAGCGACTTTTCTCTCAAAATTTGCCTTGGATGATTTTATGAGAGATCTTAGTTTTTTACTTATAATGATCAAGGGTGTTTTCCCTTTTAAGGATTTTGCTCTATCTTGTAGTAGCTTCCTCCTTTTGTTGTAGAGCTTGTTTATGGCTGGGGTCCACCAGACTGGACGCTTGCCTTTGGTACAAAGAGTCTGTTTTGTTTGGGATTGCCTGATCCATGCAGTCCTGTAGGTGCTGGTAGAAGGCATTTGTAAGTGATTCAGCGGCTTGAGTAATGGTTTCCGCAGTCTCGGGGACCTTAAAAGAGACCACACTAGTCTTTAGAAGTGTGAAGTCGGCTTTTGAGAAGTTCTTCACTGTGGTCTTTTTTATCTCAGGTGGGGGCGGGATGTGGACTTCCAGTGATATTAGTTTATGGTCTGATCTCACCAGTGAGGGGTATACTTCCGATGTTGAACATTGTGACCCCATGTTCGTGATGATGAGATCTAGTATGTTATCTCCTCTTGTGGGGATGGTGACTAGTTGTTCCATGGCATTTGAGTTTATGAACTCTAGGAACCTTTGGGCTAGAGTGTTGGGGCTTGAGTAGTGATCCCAGTCTATATTCGGGTAGTTGAAATCACCTAGTATGATGGTGTTTGGAGATACATTTATCCCTCCAGTGTTTTCAGGAAAGCTATGTGAGGTTCCTGAGATTGAGAGGGTAGCCTGTAACATGCTACAAATTGCAGAGCAGTCTTGCCTATGGTTAATTGCACCTGGATGGTCTCAGATGCATCGTGCGTTGCCACCAACCTTGAGGTGTGGGTGTTCTTGATGAATATAGACACCCCCCCTCCTTTCTTGGTGTTGTCCGGATTTTGAGGCCGGAACACATGATATGAGGTAAAGCCTGATAGTGCCGGGTGCTCTCGGAGCCTTGAACCAGGTTTCAGTCACAGCACAGACATCGATGTTCTCCATACTGAGAAGGGCCTCGAGTGCGTGCATCTTGAGGTTGAGACTTCTGGCATTGAGCAGCATTACCCTTAGTTTTTTTCCTTTTTTGTGTTCTAGGGTAGTAGGTTTAGAATTTGAGCCTTGCCTAAAAAAGGCACTATGGGGGTGGCAAGAGCCTTTGCCAATATCCGGAAGCCCAGGGGTGACAGGTGCAAGCCGTCCCTTGCGAAGCAGGGTGGCTTGTCCAGCATGTCATCCCAGGCAGACAGACATTGGATCCCCTTTGAATGACACCAGAGTTTAAGACAATTATTAAAGCTGATCATCTTGTCTCTGTATTGTGGCATCATTCTTGGTGAAGGTAGGATACTGCTCAAGGTCAGGGTCATACCTGCCTGGGCTACATAATCAGAGAGCTCCTCTATGTCTCTTTTCATGTAGTCCAAGGAGTTACGTCTCAGGTCGTTCACACCAGCGTGGACAATGACAGAGTCGTACTTGTACCTGCTGTTGAGAGACCTGAGTGCTTGCGTTATGTGGCGGATTCTAGCGCCCGACAGGCAGCTTACTGTGACCTTTTCCTTGTTCAATCTGGTGAGCGGGATGTCAGTGTTTCTGACTATGGAGTCACCAATGACGAGTGTGTCTGGCATTGTGTTTGGCCTTAAGGGCTGTGACTGTTTGGCACACTGACTATGTGGTCTATGTGTTGCATGTGTTATGTCCTGAGGTGGCAGTTGTTTGGGTGTCTGCTTTGGTGGCCTCTGCTGTTTTGGTAGATTTTTGATCAGAGCCTCCGAATATGTCTTTGTGTATTTATGTGTATGATTTGAAGTTGTGATAGTACTATGTGAGACTGGGTTTGTGGTGTGTGTGGTTACCTTCTCCTCCTGTCTGGTCTTACCAGTCCTATGTTGAGAGAGCTCAGCCTACAGTTTGGCTATATAGTTGCATCTCTTGCATGTATTTGTGTTTTGTGGGAGAAGGAGAGGGTTGTCCGTGTACATGAGACAATTGTAACATTGCCTCAATATTCCCAGATTCACCAGCTGAGCAGGAGAGGACGCTAGCAACTGATCCCTCGACATGCTAGAAGGAATAGACAAGGACTTTAAAAGACTCCGGGGGATGTGGGTGATCGAAAAGGGGTTTTTTGGCTGGTGGGGTACTATGTATAATAAAAGTGCTATATCAAGTAAAAAAATACTTTAGGAGCGTACTCCACTGTAATATTATTCACTGCAGCAGACAAAATTGTGAATTATTTCCTATTTGATGCATTTCAACATCACTGAACAGGAATCAGTGAGCACTCAGGTTTGCCAGCAACATTAGTATTATTTAAATGGGTAATAACTCCCAAGAGAGATTTGTTCCATAACTCACACATCCCACTTTAAAGAAAAACTCAAACGTCATCTACTCAACTCCAAAATATGTCCTTGTCAAGCCTCTACTTAAGCTCCCCACAACCCTACTATATACCTTTTCAGTCCCTCCACATACAGCTAAGTACTCCACTATTGTGGATACTTATTAAACTCTACAATCAATACTGTTGGACTTAACTCTTTTTGTAAATATGTAAATATATTTTTTAGTCTGTAAAAATATTGATATGTATATTATCATGTGTTTGCATTTCTGCTTTGTCTCTCTAACGTTCTTGTATAACTGATTTTGACCATATTTTTGACTCAAATGTTTGATTCTCTGTAAACTGTTTGTGTTTTTTTTTTGGAGCTTTTCTCCTCGGGTCTCCATTGAAAATGGGCCACAAGCCAAGCTGGATCAACCCGGTTAACAAATGTCAATAAATAAATATATAAAATAAATAATAATAAAAAAAAAAATTTAAGATGAAAGAGAATGCCAGATGAATACTGACAGCACAGCAAACACCACACATCATAGCACAAAGACATCACTGCATGCATCAATTTTTTTTTTTTACAGTAAAGGAAGCATTAACCTAAATGTTGTGGTCCTTAATTCTGGACTACACGCTGCCTCTTTACCTGTGCAGCCACATGCTGTGCACAAGCCTGTCACATGGGGTCCCTTACTACCACCACCTTCTGGTCATCATTAGTCAAAGTGGGACTAGAACTGGGAATTGCAGTGACAGCCTGAGTTACTTCGCCACCAAACTGGCACATGATCACATTATGCAGAATGCAACATGTATTTTTTGTTGTGGATTTGTAAAAACTAGTGCCTTTTGCAGAGACATCAAAAGCAATTAGAAGTCAAAGAACTCAACTGGCAAATTTACTTGCAGGCTAAGTCACCGGATTACAGTGAAACTATTAACATCAAATGCCTTTTAAAACTATAGGTTTTTTACATTTTATCATTACATATACAGTGTTATTTATGATCTTTTCAACTCATTTATTTATTTATTTTTTTATCAATTAATCATTAAGTGGAATTATTGCAAGTTTTATTTTAAACATTAGGTTTATCATTGTTTAATTATGTTGTGTGACTTTGTTTGGGATATGTATTTAAGGGGTGTGTGTGTACTGCTTTTCAGCTCTGAAGAAGTTCACATTAAATTATGAATGAAAGCACTTAGCTTTACTATCAGTGCAGTATTTCCGTGTTATACATTGCCTTCTCTCATCTGTGCTGCTAGTTACTGTGGTTGCTCATTTTTTGCCTGGTTTCCAGAAGTGACTTTCTTTTGTTTTTTTCTGTGTTAGTACATTTTGCTGTTTTCTATTTTATTCAGAATGCAGTATGCAGTAAATATCCTGCATGCAGTAGCTGTGTCATCTCAGACGCATCTAGGCATCTGAAATGGCTTCTCAGGAGTCCTAAAAATCCTCTCAATGACAATACAGGTCTGGGATAAGGATGTATTCTGTCTCCTCTGCAGCTCCACTCAGATTTCTCAATGAAGTCACAAGCCATGGCTTAAGTGGACATCCAACATCATCTTAAAAAAGAGAGAGAGAGAGAAAAAGTGGAATGCATATTAAAAAAATATTTTTCCACTTACCAACAAGATGACCACTCAGCATCCTACCATGCAGGAAGAGGCAGTAAAGTGAGATAGTGTGCCAGATATGGGAATCATGTGCACTGCCAGGATGCTGGGCAGAGACGTTGGTAATGCATCCCCCCTTGCATCACATACTACCTGGCAACTGGTGGAATGGTAGCCCTTCCTACTGCAACAGCACTCCCCATGTGGACCAGCAGGTACCCTAACTGCAACATGGGTGTAATCTATTACACTGACTACCTCAGAGAAATGGGCTATCTTATATAAGGCATGAGTAGTCCTGGTCTGGTCCTGAGGTGACACCAGGAAATACACGTACATGCAGGAACTGCTGCAGAACTCTCGAGGCAGAAGCCTGTGAGATCCCCAAAATGTCTCAAGTCTGTCACTGGAAGGACCACACAGCAAGTATAGTAAAGGCAATATATATTTTGGTGTCCACAGGAACAGGAAGTTCGCACATTCCTCTAGTGCCCCTATGGGGATCAAACATGGCCACTAACACCCTTATAATGTCCCTAGTTGAACTTTCCTGATTATCATTAATATATTATAATGAGTAATCCTTTGCTTATATTTTCTCCTTCTTGGAGGAAAGCACTGCTAGGCACAAATGATTTTGGCCCAGCCAAGAGAAGCAACTCAGATGCAGAAACAGCAAAGCTCACAGCAAGTGATACATATTTCACCGATTGCAACTCTTATAAATTTGGAGATGCTTTTCTTTGTATAGTGCATCTGCAACCAGTGTGGAAAAGTGGGGAAAAGCTGACTATGAATCACAAATGGTGTGAAACATACTTGATTAGCATATGAAGATTTACATTACTCCCCATTTCCATCTCATTATTTGCACAAGCACATTTAAGGTCAGAGCTCTGGAGTAAATGCCCTCTATGAACTGCCGCTCAGCTGCGCTCTTTCATACACATCTCAGAAAACATAAATGTGTGTGTGTGTATATGACTGAATACCAGCCAAAAGCAGCGTAACTAACTTTTAGAAAGCACCAAATCTTACCACACTTTCTAGCTGAAACTGACAGACAATGGTTTCCTGGAAATTATAGCTTTACATGGTGGAAAGGTTCATATGTGTCTGTGATCTTTAAAGCTCTGCTGCTTCTGTAGCATTGTGCTCATTGTCACTACTGTAATTATCTGTGAAAATTGTATGGTTCTTTCAAAGAAAAATACATAAAAAAATTAAGAATGTACAGCTACATCACATTAAAAAATGCATACATAACTGATGAAAAATTAAAGTTAGAAAAACAAAAGCTATAGTGTGCTTGCCTTTTAGAAAAAGTATATTACACAAACGAGATTGAGTAAAATGTTATATAACTGCATTTGTCATTCTTAATTTCTTTTTGGCTTGTGGCAGAACAAAGCCTTGTTTTTTTTTTGTGTTTTGTTTAATGTTTTATTTGACCTTAAAACAAACAGAAGATTCAACATATTAAAACAAAACAATTAAATAACTATTTACAAAAGTCCATAACAAGAATTTCTTATAAATACTAAACCAATAATACTTTTCTAGTGGATCACTTAGTTTCTGCCAAGATATGAAATGATGAGTGACATTTACAGTTCTCATTTTTATAGCTGAAAATTCTCTTTTACACACAGATTTAGCTAAACAAACAAATCCAGTAAACAAAAGGGTAGATTTACATTTACAGTTTTTAGTTATAACTTTTCTAGCTACAGTTAGAACAGACGAAAGAAGAGGTATTTCTGAGCATGGTACAGAATCTCAGATCAGGACATTAAATAATAACAAACAATCATAATTATCCAACCACAATGCTTGGCAGCAGTTTCTGAACTCCATCCAGGAGGAAGACATAATTTTACAATCTATTACTATGTGAACCAATCACAAAGACTTCACTACTTCTCCAGCATTTATTTTCTGATTTACATATAAGTACAACTTTAAGAGGAGTTAAAAAACACTATGTAAAATTTTCCATGTAGAAATTTTCCAAAAAATTGAAGATGCTGATTTTCCTGATAATTTTAATAATAATATTTATTAACTTTTGAAAAAATTCATTGTTAATTTTTGTTGAGTAATTCCAAATTGTCAAATCAGGGGAAACAAATTCAGTTCTTATAATCGTACATATTATTGATAAATATGACTTATTTTTAGCTGAATCTTCATCAATACTGGAAAAAAATCTAAAATTTTTGGAAAGGATTTAGTTTGATGATCTAATGATACTTTTACTTTATCACAAACATATTCCGTACAAATTTGTATATTTAACCAACTATTTTTCTCTAAGCTGTATCTCAGCAAAAGGTAATCAGCTGAATGAACTTTTTGGCCATTAAGGACTTAATGACAAAACATTAAATTACTATTTTTAAGATCTAACATTTTGCTTGAATTAAATGATTCTAAACATCCACTTGTATATGATATAGGAAACAGAAAAAAAAATTCTTTTCCCATATAATTACATTTCATAAATCTTTTGAAATCCAAAAGAATATGATTTATAAAAGGAATGGAGATTAAAGTTTAGAGTCCAATAAAACCTATTAATTCCCAATTCTGTGAAAGAATCTATAACAAATTTATGATTAGCTATTACAATTCGTTCATGTACGGATTTCGAACACAATATATATGAAGAGTCTAGCCACTGAGTTGGCAGTGTATAATTCAGTATTGGGGAATCCAATACCACCTTCTTCCCAACTTTTTGTATGTCAATCAAACGTACAAATCTAAGTTATAAAGTTATTTTTTTTAATTTTTATTAGCCATATTTATTAATGTAAAGAGTCTAATAATATTGTCTTAAACCCTTCTATTTAAAAAAAAAACAGACAGATAATCACTTACTAAATCTAGTCAAGTAAGATCTAATCTTTTCACTAATACAGGCATAAATATTTTATAATATACATTTAAAAGTGAACTAGGTAATAGGAAGAGCACGTTACAGGATCTTTATCTGGTTTTAAAATGGATGCAACAAGAGAAAAAATCCAAGAAGAAGGGATATTTGAAGCAGTCTTAACTTCTTCAAAAGTTTTTAGCAATACTTTTAAAATATTATCTAGCATTAACTTATATAACTCGGGTATTATACCATCTGGTCCTGAAGCCTTGTCAGTTTTAAGAATTTTAATTTGATCTTTTAACTCTTTAAAAGAAAATGACTTATCAATTCTACTCTTCTGATCTTTAGTTAACTTGTATGTTTTCCTTTAAAAAACTATCCATTAGACTACTATTATCTAACACTGTCCCATTTTTTTATTAATTTTCTCATAGTGTTTGTGATGAGTCCTCTTTACCCCCAGTCCAGCAATCAAGGAGCCTCAATCCTCACCACTAACACTGGTGAGAGGTGGTCTCTAAATACAGGAATGGATTTCCACAACATTTCAAATGAATCAAGTACAATTTCCTTCAAGAGCACACAGGGAACCTTCTCCAGACCTGGTACTGGGCTTTCTGTTTCTCCAGATTCCAAACAAGTCTCACCTTGGAGCACTGTGTCCCAGTTCCAAGTATCTGACACACACACACACACACACACACACACTTAAATATCTGATTTTTCACACACACACACACACACACACACACACACACACACACACACACACCTGGGAAAGTCTGGCACAAATTCACCAGCTGTGTCCCCTTCCTTTAGACTATAAGGTAGATTGATGCCACCAGTTAGATACTCTAAGGCTCTTACAAAGGGTAACCAATTATACTGTGTAGAGTGGTAGCAGTAAGGCTTATCAAAGTGGCCACAGTGTCACTAAAAATAAGCACAAGTACTCTAAAGATGTTAAGATTTAAAAAAAAAAAAGGCCAGCCACAATGAAAAGGTATAAAAATAGTTAGTAATGGATAATAAAATAGAAAATGATAGAATACTTACTATTTAGTTACAATAAACAGAGTTTTCAGTCACAGGAAATATAAAAATAACACAGTTGGATAGAATCACACAGATGCAGCAAAATAAATAATACTAAACTAATCTCACTATACTTTTCCTAACTGAACTAAAGAGAAACAGTCCCTAGTTAACTCACTCAATATCACAAGGCAAGATGTGCTGCTGAGATGCTCACTTCCACAAGGCAAGATGAGATACTGCACACACTAACTGAACTGACTCAGCAACTGAATAACTAACTGAACTGTGATAATGGACATAGATCTTCTATATTAGGTTCCAAAGAAAAACAAACGACAAACTGTTGCTACCAGAGTTCCATCCTTTAGCTGGTTATAGAATAACATCACATTTAGTCACCTGACTCTGGCACAATTCATATTCAGAACTTTGTTAAGACTCCACTGCAGCATTTTTAACATAAGCAACTTTTACAAATACATGTTTAATACAACCATCTGTGCAAATCAATTTGACAGTCAAATGACATAAGATTATTTACAAAAGTTAAGCTAGCCATGTTGGCATGTGCCACACATGCACTGTTCCACTTCTCCTGCTACAGCTGCCAATACCTCACAATGTCACAGTAGTTTCTGAAACATTTTATGTCTCTTAAATCTGGTACCTTTACATTTTTATTCCCCATTTTATAATCAATCTCATTAATATGAGTAGAAATATTTCTGTTTTTTAAATCGAATAGCTAGTCTATGTAAACTTTTAGGGTTTATTAAATATGATTGTAGTTTTAATGTTTCCAAATTAATTGAAATTTTATGAAGTATTTCTAGATATTTCTGGTTCAGTTTTTTCCATTCAAGATCATTAGGTTTTAAATTTAATTTTATTTTGTCTGTGTTAAACTGTAAAACATTCAACTCTTTATCCCATTTCTTTTTTTACATATATAGTAATTCTTAATTCTACTACATATATAAACTTTTAATTTATGCCAGAAATAACTTCTGTAACCTCACCATTATTATTAAGTTTCATAAATTGATTTAATTCATTCAAAAATAGTCCCTAAAACCTTTTATTTCAATTATATATGCAGGAAGTATTTGACAATGTATTAAATTATTAGGGCTTAATGTTATGGTGAGAGTAATAGCACTGTGATTGGTCAAAGGACACAAAATTATTGATACTTCCTCTATTTTTGAATATAGTGCATTAGACATAAAAACTGTATCAAAATTAATTTGGGTTCCAAATCTAAAAGAATAATGTGAAATTAAGTGAACTTACTAATCTTTAATCTAAGATATATCCTATATTCACTGAATTTATAAAATGATTTAAATGTTTAGCTACTGAAAATAGTCTGAGTTTTTTTTTATCATCGGTGGTATCTTTATTTGATAACATACAGTTAAAGTCTCCAGCTATTAACACTTCTTTTGCATAAAGTGTTATAATATCTAATTTTTTTTGCAGCTTTAGCTCCTAAACCAGAATCTAATAGGTATTTACAAAAGTAATTACAATATTATACAAAAGTATATTTTATATTTCTATTACCACCAATCCCAGCATGCCATTCTTATCAGAACAGGTATCAATTATTTTAGGTGTAACTAATGATCTTCTTTTTTATCTAAAATGAGAGCCAACTAAAATTGAATAATCTTTTAATAACAAGCTATCTAGGTCTATAGTCAATAAATGAGTTTCCTGTAAAAAACTATTTCTGCATCATCTAACTTTAAGAATTTAATTAAATTACCCCTTTTATTGGGTTATTTAGGCCATTTATATTAAAGAAAATACATTTATAGACTGGCATCTTCTAAACAAATTGTTTAACAACTAATATACAATGATTTAGTATAATGTACACAGATCTAACACCAATACATATTGCTACATCTTGCTATGGACCAAAACACTAATATTAATACTAAATAAACTATATTAAGTACATTTATATCCCCTAACATGGGATAAAAAAATCTCTGTTTTGAAGATATAATCATACAAACCCATCCCACTGACAACTTCATTAAGCTATCTAGTCTCAATCAATTACTACTACTTCTTTGTAATGAATAAATAGCATCATAAAATTAATTAATGCACACTTGTTATAAATGCCATATTACTAGTATACATTGTTCATGAATTATATGATATTATGACATTTAATATCACATATCAGATACATATCCACTTATGTTTTAACTTCTATCTTAAAACTTTATTACCTCTATTATAAGTTAACAGTAAATATAATCATGCCATTCATTTATATATCAACATATATACATTTATTTTTTAAAATATGTTTTACTACTGTGTAGGGAAAAATGTTATACTTTTTTTGTTTAGTATTTTTTGAAACATTTTCAGGAGAACTTGTCTATAACATTCTAAAATAAACAGACAAGTACTTCAAAAATGTCTTATACAGACCAAGTACATAAAGCATATATATATATATATATATATATATATATATATATATATATATATATATCTATGACTGAATTCTTACCAAGAATAATGTACCTTACATTCTTAGTCAATCTGTTAGTCTTTTTATAGATTTATTTTCACTATCAATAATTATGATAGTATCACAACATTCTGTAGACAATCCTTACTACAAGTCTATCCGAGTTAACCTTGAGAGAATGCCAGTACAGAGATGACAGTAAGCATGTATATTAAACATTGCTAATTCTTGTGAATAAAATCCTTTCCCTTTTTTCCTCGTCCCCCTTTTCTTTCCTTTTTCCTTTTAACATGTACTATTATAATGTAGTCTTCCAAAATAAGTAACAGAATCCAAACCAAGAAAAAATGCATTTATACTTGAAAATAATCAATATATTAAAACTATTAGATATTAAAACTATCAGCTAATTATCAAGGTTAAGATAAATTAATAGTTCATATCTGTATAACTCTGTAATTAGATACGTTCTCCAAACACCTTTCATTTACTGATGTTAACACATATAATGATCAGCAAAAACAAACACATACAACAGGTTAACAAAACTGCCAGGAACCCAATAATTATGACAAGCCATTATCTCATTTCTCCATATAATATTTGTAAAAGTGAAAACTGTACATCTGCAGAGCAGCATAGCTATACCCCCCCCCCCCATTTACACACACAGAAAGATATTCAGAGCTCCTATCAGGTGTATAGCCCTTCTGAATTCAGCATCATACACTAAAATTCCACTTCCAGTCCTTAAATTAAAACATTAAATGTTCCATGAAATTTACAATTACTGGGATCATAAAAGTTAAAAGATTTCTAATGTTGTTTCCTGCTATTATTAAGCCAAAGTACATACAGACTGTAACTCAGAATTCAATCATTGTGTCCTATGTATAGATTTACTGCAAAGCTTCTTTCACATATCATTATTTAAGCTTAAGTACATGATTTAATCTGCATATAATTAAATAAGAAAAAAATATTTACTTGCAGTTTATACACAGTAGTTTTGAAGGTGTCTTTAGCTGAAAGTTTACTGCATACCACTTGCAAAATTCGCATACAGTATAAATGCATTAAGCATATATAGCAGACTAATATTTGTAATTCAGCATTTCTAGTTTGATAAAATTAAATCCCACCGCTGAAATGTGCAAGGCTGAAGTTCATTTTGTTCACTTTCACCTGTCTTGGTACTCATTTTGAGGGTCCATTCAAAAGCTTCCTTTTTCTGAAGGTTGAAGGTCATAAAGTATTTCCTTCCACTCAAACTGTCTAAAAATGGATCTGGGCTGCTGCGATGACTTAAACAAGCTCATGGCAACAAGAGTTAGCATTCTTTTATGATTACAGTGTTCACAGCAGGAAAACAACTAAAAATATTTTTTTTTTAATGCAAAAAAGGCTCAGTATTGCATTAGATGAGCCGCAATATAAACAATTTGCATCACTGACAGTTTAAAACAAACAAAGCTTCATACGACTCTCAAATGTGTTGAAATAATTATGGAGTTCAAAACAGCAAACATTTGCAAATCCCTCCTTACCAAGCTAAACCAAACATATTTAACTGCCCATGAAAATGATTTACCTGAATATGAATGTCCTCATGTAAAGATGTTAAAAAAAATAGAAAAGCAGGTTAAATGAATTGCTAATATAAATTCTCACTTGTTTATCTTTTGCTGTCATCCATTTCTAGTTGCTTATCACTGAATATTTATTAACCAAACAAGATATTTCCTAAGGATATTTCAAAGTCATTTTTGATGGTCCAAAGTAAACATAAACAACAAATAAAATTTTAATTTGTCTCTAAGCTTTTTGTTTTCCTCCTTTACTGTCCAATCACTTCATGCAGCTTGTCTTTTTAAAGATGAACTCAAGTCCATTTCTTATGTAGTATTAAGTAGATTATTCTTCTGAACAAAAGAAACTGCATCTTCCAAGGATTCAAAAGTCTTCTGACCATCTGGTAGAAATAGTCTTAATTTTGCAGGGTATATCAGATGTGTTTTTATTACAGATTTGTTTAGGCTCTTTAAAAAGGGAGATACAGTCTTTCTTTTTGAAAGTGCCAAGGAAAATAGTCATTATCAAATCTAACAACAGTATCCCCTGTTTTAATGGGTGAAACAGACCAAGCCATTTTTAAAATTAAGACTTTATCTTGACTGGAGATAAGTCTAACTATTTTAGATATTGGATTAGAATGTTTCTTACTCAAACTTATTGTAAATAAGGATCTGTGAGCCCTGTCTATGCCAAATGACAGGGGTTCAGAAAAGTTTGAGATTTTTGGTGAGCAAGAAGTTAAAATATTAATCATGTTGTCTCCTTCTTGCTTCTCAGGAACACCATATATTTGGATGTTGTTTCTTCTCTAGTTTCTAGGTCATCTAGTTTTTCAGGAATTTATTGTTTTAAGCATAAATTCAGTTTTACTTTCTCCTTCTGTTAGTCTGCCATCGACATCTTTAATAGAATCTTCCACAGTAGATATTTGATCCTTTTGTTTGACAAATTCAGTAATTAGTTCAATTTGTTTTTTTTTTTTACAGTCCTCTTTAATTGCATCCATCTTAGAATCAAGTTTATCCATTTTCAAAGATAAGTTCTGTATATTATTAAGAATAGATTGTTGCTCTTTCTTCACAGAGGTTTCTTGTAATGCTGCTTTAGAGTGGCTCATTTTTTCTAGTAGTTTTTACTTGAGATGAAATGCAGTCCTCTGAAACTGGAGACAACAAATAATAGGTACAGGTGTACAGCATACAGCAAAACCACTCTGTATATTCCCATAAGATCTCAGAAACTATCTGGAAATAAACAGCCCAGACATGAAGATGAAATGCTTGCAGGTATAGACAGATGAGAGAATAATGTAGAATAAAGTAGTACAAAGGAAACAAAAAGCGAGAAAAAGAGAAAAAGGATAAATAGTAACCAAAGCTGCTGAAATGGAGATAACACAAGAAGAAACACAGAAGCAGAAGTAGAAGAAAGAGACAAGGAGCATCAACATGATTGGGAGATGCTGATCCCTCATCAAAGGCATGTGAGCGACATAAGAGGGAGCAGTCCCAAGATGCCAAGGTCAGTACCAAATTGTTTCTTTCTATAATGAAGAGGTTGACTCTGATGCCTTTATTCAGGCATCTGAAAGGTTGTGTAATCAACACCAAACTGACCAACTGCAATGGGTGTATATTTTTAACTCCTCTGCTGACAGATTAATCAATCCATACAGTGCCCAAAATCTCAAATTTGGATTGTCTGAATTATGAAAAATGTAAATACTGTTGATGTAAATATTTTAGGCCGATTCCTGAAGATCAAAGAAAAACATTCTGAGAGCATAGAAGAAATACAGATGTCATCATGATGGATCATACTGTAGAAATAATCACTTATTTTGACACGGATGGCTAGATATCAAGTCACTACTTTTGAAATGTTAGGAAACCTTATGATAAAGGAAGCAAACACTTAGAACTTTTCCTGAGGACATGAAAATCTGGTTAGCAGATCAGGAGTGTAGCACTGCTGAGGAAATGGTGAAAAACAGTGATCTCAACATAACAGTATGTCACAACTGCACGAGAAAAGGGAACCCAGCACCACAGGAGTATAAAGGAACTCAGATGATGCTCTATACTTTTTCAGAAAGTTGCATGGGCAAAAGAGGAAAAGACTGTCTGAAGTACAAAGCCCAGGCTTATAGAACAATGTTTCCAGCATAACTAGATGGGACATGTAGGGTCCAAATGTCCACAGCAACAGACAAGGAAACAAAAATATATAATGTAGCTAATAAAAATAGCAACAAATATACTGTATTTTCTTATCTGTCTCTACTGCAGGCATTTTCTCAACAAATATAATGAGAAGTTTAAAAACAAACCTCTGTGGTGGAACACTTGTATAAATAAATGATATCATAACAGAAAGAAACTACTTAATGCTTAAAAGGGGTCTCAATCTATCTACCTTAAGAGCACACAAACTAATGCAGAGCTTTTGTATACAGAAATAAACAATTTCTCACCAAAGCAGAAAAGATTTCAATAGCAAATTCCCACCTTATCTCCACCCTACTTTATGCCTCTCCAGTATATACCAACCTAAGGCAATGTGATCTAAACAAGCTAGAGACCTGCTACAACAAAATTGCCAAATTCACCACAGGGGCATCCTACCATAGTCACCACTGTCTCTCACTTGCTGAACTGGGCTGGCTTGAACTCCCTCACCTCCTTCAGTGGTATCAACTCTCACTCACCCACAAACTAGTAAACCATCCACTAAATGTCCCATCCCTCCAGAATCTACTCCAACCCTATTGCACCACCAGACCACTAAGATCCAGCAACAAAAATCACTTGCAGATCACTAAAGCCAATAACTCTGCTGGTGAAGCACTATTCTCTTGCGCCATAGCCAAATTATGGAACTCCCTCCCACCCACAATTACCTCCGTACCATCATGCACCAACTTCAAAACTTTATTAAAAGCGCACGTAAAAACATGCTGGCTATGCCCTTGCAACTCCCACTCTAATATCATCCACCCCATCCAACTACTACCTTTCTTTCCACTCCACTAACTACCTTGATTATAGCAAGCTCAGATGCTCATAAGCCTAGCACTTATTATACAGCAGGAACTTTTCATTGTTACATTTGTTAATGCCTGTTATATACTTCACAGATAAAGATTCTAGTTGTCTACTGATGTACTATGTTCTTCATCTGTAAATATGTTGTAAGTAATTTCTATGTTAAATTATTAATCGCTATGTAATCCAATGTAACTACTGTCTGTTTATTTTACTGTGGAGCTTTTCTCCCCGGGCCTCCACTGAAAATGGACCCACGTCCAGTCGGACACTCCCAGTCAACAAATTTAAATAAATAAATAAATAAAGGGAACCATTAGGAAGCTCAAAACTGCATATGAACTTAAAAGATCCACTAAAACCAAAAGTAACTGCAAATCTTTCTTTAACTAACACACAACAATGTTCAGAACTAGCCCACAATAATACTGCACACTAACCCAAAGGAAATAGCTAATATCCTAGATGGCAAACTTAGTGCTAATTTTAATCCACCCATAGTTACAGCCATCCCACAGCTTCCACAATCCCAGCCACCGCCTTTAATTACTGCGGAATTTTACCTCAGCCCTTTCAAAAATTAAGAATACTACATCCATGGGCCCTAACAATATACCCAGTTGCCTAATTATCAGTGTCAAACATGGCCTTTCTGAGCTTTTACTTAAACTCTTTAATCTCAGCCTCTTCACTAGTTGCATTCCTGAAGCCTGGAAAACAACCACTGTAATGCCATTACACAAGGGTGGCCCATCAACAGGCCCTGGTAACTATAGACCCATTAGTCTCATTAGCCTCATATGTAAAACTATGACGTGAACTATCTCAGACTTTAACCTCACTAATTTCTTTGAAAAAGTAACTGAAACAGTTGATAGTGGTTATACACTGCATACAGCATACATACATCTGGCCAATGCACTTAACACTATTCCCCATACAAGCAATATTGATAGACTTGTAAATCTAAATATAAATCCGTATGTTGTACGATGGTTAGCTAACTGGTTGTCTGACAGAACCCATATGGTTAGAGTAGCAGGTGCCACTTCCAAAAGAAAAACAGTAACCAGTGGTGTACCACAGGGTTCAGTTTTGGGCTGTCTCCTATTTGGCATATATTTCTCAGACCTTCAGGCTGGTTAACTTAGTTTGCAGATGACTGTAAAATGAGTGCTGTTATTCAGTCTTCAATTGACTCAGAATTGCTCCCAGTTACATGCAGGAGATGCACCCCTCCAATCAGACACAGTTATAAGGGATCCAAGTACTCTTGTTGATAATTCCTTATTTCATGTCTCCACAGTGGTTTTATCTGGCTGATCTAACTTCCAAAGGCATCTCAACTAGATCCAGAAAAGTCTTAAATCCCCTTTACTCATATCTTATCAGACCCATTATTAATAATGCACCTTTTGACATGTGAAGAACTAAACAGCAGTATGTATCCGAAGGCAAAAATAAACTTATACCAAATAACAAGCCAACGAGGTGGATAATTCCCAATACGGTCCAGACAAGATGTCATAGAATAAATAACACTTTAATTCAAAAAACAAAAAAATGGTCAAGTGCTTTTGTTCCCCAAACGAACTTCTATTTTACAAAATAAAACCATCATTTAAATAGCATTTAAAATCATCATGTGACTTACTCACTTCATGCTCCCTTAAAGAAAAAGTAACATTTCACTGAATAGATCATAAAATCATTGCTTTTTGCTTTAAAACAGGCAAGATAGATATATGTTCGCTAATACTAGGCAAAGCTGTTGCATTCAGCCTTAGTTACCATTTAAGTTCACATTCCTCTACCCTATTCTCCCAGAAGCTTCCCCGGTCATCCCTTTTAACTTTTTCCAGAATGCCAAATAAGAATTTTGAATCACAGCCACAATATTTTGTATGCTTTCATAAAGCACTGTTTTCATCTTTGTTTTTAATGGCATGCAAGTGCTCATATATACATTTACATAAACTCCTAACAGTTTTCCCAGTGAATAAGTTGCAATGTATACAAGACCAGAACTACCACAATTTCCTGTGTCCAACCTAATAAGCTGTTCCGAATTACCTACAGAAGCTGTTTTGTTTTGTAAGATGTTACTACAATAATTACATCTCCCACATTTTTAGTTCCATTAATCATTTTACTATTCACATTTGTGGGATGTTCAAAATAAGATTTTTTTTAATTCTGCCCTGTTTTATACACAAAAGTAGAATTTTGACCTAAATTGTCAAGTGTCTCTGCACTACTTCTAAACATTATCCAATTTTTGGTTATAATGTCTCTCAATGTAGTGGAATACACACTGTATTGTAAAACCATGGAATTTGGAAATGAAATGTCAACAGGAGTAGTTTTCACTGTATTTCCTTCATTAGCACCCAACAAAGGGGTGTACTTGTTACCCCATTCACTCAAAATATTTTTTCCAATATCAAATAAACTCTCTGGATAGCCCCTTTCTTTGAACATAGTAATCAAATTACCTAACTATTTTGAATAAGGAAATATCTGAACACATTCTTGCTGCATGTACAATCTGCCCTTTCACTATGTTCTTTTTAGTATAGAAAGGGTGCTGACTTCTGTAGTCCAGGTAACTATTAGAAAATGTTGCTTTCTGTAAAGTTTGGAAGCAAATATTTTTTATACATGGTTTTTAAACATAGTTACATCTAGATAGTTTGCACAACCATCTGTACGGTCACAGGTAAACTTCAGAAAAGAGTTGTTGTTAATTGTTTTTACAAATACATCCCTTATTTCTCCAGTTGTTTTCTACAGAATAAAAATGTCATCCAAAAATCTCAAAAAAACAAACTAATACTGACCAAAAATCAACGTGAATACATGCTGTTTCTCCCATGCATACATTACTAGGGGGGGTCTAGATCAGTCCATCAAAACGGCTGAATATCGAATAACAGATGTTCGAACTGTAAAGTTCGAACACTGGTAATCGCAAAGCCACAGAACACCGAATTCTTTCCCAGGGAAAGAATTCAGTGGGCCGTTTCAGTGGCTTCACGATTAGCAGGACTGTGGTGGGAAGTTACGGGTCGAGGCAGGTGTGTGATTGTGTGGATGTTAGGGTGAATTAGGGTTAGGGCACAGGTGAGGTGGGTGTGCGATAGTGAAAGACTTTAGGGTTAGTGCGGGATAGGTGAGTTAGGGTTAGGGCGCAGGTCAGGTGAGTGTGTGATAGTGACGGACCTTAGGGTTAGAGTTTGGGTTAAGGTAAGTGGATAGGTAGTAGTGTATGTACAGTTTAGTGTAGGGTTAGAAGTAGGATTTTGAGTGTGTGGATTGATGTTTTTGTAGTGTGCTTGTGTTGTGTGTATGTTTCTTGGAACAGCAATTTGTTTTCCCTGGGAAAAAAATCGCTGTTCTAAGACTTTGATGTTTTTGCAGTTCATGGCTTGAAGTTCGAACTTATGGTGTTCAAACTTCAGATGTTTCAATGAACTGACATAGACCCTACTAGGTTAGCACTGGTTGGACAACTATTTGCCCCCATGGTCACCCCCTTAACTTGTCTGAAGATACAAAATATTGTGGCTATGATTCAAAATTCTTATTTGATATTCTGGAAAGAGTTAAAAGGAATGACCAGGGAGGCTTTTGGGAGAATAGGGTAGAGGAATATGAACTTAAATGGCAACTAAGGCTGAATGCAACAACTTTGCCTGGTATTAATGAACATATATCTATCTTGCCTGTTTTAAAGAAAAAAACAATGCTTTTATGATCTATTCAGTGAAATGTTACTGTTTCTTTAAGGAAACTGAGTGAGTAAGTCACATAATGATTTTAAATGCTATTTAAATAATGGTTTTATTTTGTAAAATGGTTCTGAAGAAGTTCCTTTGGGGAACGAAAGCACTTGATAATTTTTTGTTTTTTGAATTAAAGTGTTATTTATACTACGACATCTTCTCTGGACCTTATTGGGAATTATCCACCTCATTACCTTTTGACATGTATTTATCTAAACATATCAGAAAACTTGAGAGACCCCAGAGATGCACAAGTAAAAATATCAGTGGCCTCAAAAATCTTACTTACCTGGAGAGACTGGTAACCTTTTCTCTGTATTCAGTCTCTTATAGACTCCTCTGTGACTATCCTTTCATGCCATAAAAGATCCAACCCATTTGATCTCCTATTTCTTTGCAGAACTAATACTACATCAAATACTCGGTTAAAAGAACTAAACCTTCATCATCAGATAAATAAGACATGTTGTCGTAATAGATTCATATCCCAATGTATTCCTCACTTCTGGAATAAACCTCCACTACATGTCAAGCACAGCCGCACACTTGTAAACCCAGGTAACTGGATGGGCAGCATCAGATTATCTCCCAGTCTATCTCGTCTTGGTCACCTTGAGGCTAGGTGAAAATTCTGAATAAGGTTTTTGGTTAGACTTGAAATGGTCTACAGACTGACTGCCTAGTACTTACCTATGAAGAAAGTTGTGATAGGTTGTTTTGAAACTACAGATGGTCTATATTATCACAGTGGTTATAAACTACCCTGGTATGGAATAGTGCAGCCACTGTTAAAAAAGGATACTACATTAGATATAACTACTGTTAAACTTACAGATGTTGGACAGAATAATCTACTGCAGCGACCCATTCCATTTAGGGATCACCTATTCAGGTGCCAGTACCAAAGGTTCGATTGGACTGGGAATGGTCAAGCAGGTGGCAATATCTGATAATACTCCTGCAGAAATTTTAATAGGTAATGACTTTGTTAAAGCAATACCATATGCTGTTAAACACAGCCATGCATGGAGACAAAGGCATGGCAAAGGTAGCAGGTCTGAGACCCAGCCAATGTCCATACCTCCAACAGAGATATTCATTTGGCCAGTTCAGGAAGGAAGCTGGGCTGCAGCTGGCAGAAGGTACTAGACCTCCTTTGGATGGAAGTACTTTAAGGAAACAAATGTTTCACAGCAATGAGTCTAAAGCTAAGATGTATTTATCAAAAAGTAATGGACTTCCATTAAAAGGAGAAATGGGAAGGATTGCAAGGAGAGGTTAGGGCAGGCATAGATATACTTTTTTAAACTAAATTTGAGGGGGGGCAAGTGGGGTACTAATCCATGTGGGCAAAGGGAGCCTGTACATTAGAAATTGGGTTGCTGTAATGAAAATGGATTGCTTAAGAGAAGCCAGAAGGAAATGTGATGGAGAAGTTGGCAGTCCCAAAGGCCCATCATTAAACACATTGAGCCAGAGCCATTCATATTCCTTTTTCAGGCCACACAACCATAAAATGTACAAAACAAGGCTCCATTGTTACTCCTCTGCCTGTAAGGATTCTAAAAAATATATTTTGGTTTTAAAAGTCATTCTGCAAGGGTATAGTATATATTTTTGCCTGGTCATATGTTACATGTTTTGGCTATTTTCTGGCTTTCTTGAGATTTGCTATTCTATGCCTTGTACAAAATTGTAATGTTTGCATATTTATTTCAAAAATAAAAAACCTTAACTGATTTCAAATGAAGATGTTTATTAATTAACTCTGAAAGCATGTGGCTGATGTTTTATGTACTACCCAAGTGTTATGCCTTCAGCTGTGTTCCACACTGTGTTGTGTCTAGCCTTGGGAAGTGTGACAGCTCACAAATAATGTCAGCCATTCAAATATTTAAAAGCAGATTTATTTTAAGGATAAACATGTCTGTTTGTGCTTTGGTAGCTTTAATTAAATGGTGGCAGCATACTGCTAAACTTGGAAAGGAGGGAAATAATGTTACAAGGTCGCACGTTACCCTATTTTGAAAATACTGTATATATACTGTTGTGTATATATACAAATCTGTTGTGTATCTGTACAAATACTGTTGTGTGCATGTGAAGCATGTGAAATAATTCTAATGGTTATAGTTATCACTGGAATGGTTATACTGAAAGGCATCTAGTTCAGTCTGAGGTGTGTAAAATCCAGGGCAGCCAGTAATTATAACTCTGACCTATAGCTGTGGATGTGCATCGTAGTACTCATGTTGATATGTCAGGTACTAGCTATTACACAAGACAGATACACATTTGCTGTAGATCATTAAGGTCAAATACCCTTTGTAGATGAACTAGCAGTGGTGAGAGTAAACCTCTGTACTGATAGTTTTATTACATTCAAATATTGATGGCAGCAGTGTAGGACCAAAAGACCATAGCTCAAATATATCACGTAATAACTGGTGGCAGAAAGACCATAGCTCAAATATATCACGTAATAACTGGTGACAGCAGGTGGAACTGTACACCTTGTATATGATTTTATGTGCAAATTGGTCTAAAAGGAAGAACAGAAAAAGAACAATTTCAAAAAAATTGACCAACATTGATGACACACCCTGCACAGTTAATCCAGTTGTTCAGTCTTTGGGAACAGATGTGAACAGTGGCCTAACCTTTGCCCAACATGCGTTTATCATGATAAGAAAGTCCTTCTATACTGCACAGCTTATAAACAAAGGCATGGTGTCTAGATCTAGGAATGCCATTGTCCACCTTTACTTAGCCCTCATTAGGCTAATTGTTGAACATAATGCCCCCTTTGGTATGTACCTGTCCAGACACATGCAATAACTTGAATGCCCATAGAGATACCTTATTAAAAGGATACAAGGCTTAAACAATGTGCTGTGTGGTCCAGCTCAAAGCCCTGTCACTATACTCAGTATCCTACCGACTACTAAGAGGCAAGCTGTATCTGGCATGCAAGGCATCCTCTGACCCATTACTGATACATTTACAGCACATTAGCCAGTCAAATGGCATCAAAAATAGTCTAGGAATCTAAACCTCTTCTGCAACATCAACAGAATGTTTTGGAGGGACAAGTGCATCTCGCAGAGAATCCCAGTCCTGTGGAACAGACCCCCCCCCCATCCACATAAAACAAAAATTCATCCCTTTCTCTATTTGAGTCAAATTAGATATATGGATTGGAAACAGAAAAGTTACCCCACAACTGCCCCCCTGTACTGCTAATAGACAGAGGCAGCTTGCTTTATCACATGAAAGTGTCCCCTCAAATTATCTACAGTATGAACTGAGTTATTCTAACTGGGGTAATACATAATTATCAACCATGGGTTGGGTAAGACCAGTGTATAACCAAATGGGATACATTCTTTTGAGCACAAAAGGGAGGTTGGCTAGGCTTAAAATGGCCCAAAGGGCAGCAAGCCTAGTACTTACCTATGAACCTATAAAGATAATAATTTGCTCAAAAAACTAATACAGCCTTATCTGGGAAAGTGATACCTGGACCTAACACTGGAGCCAGATTGTTGGATGGTATTTGCCAGACAGTAGCTGGCAACTAGGCGATCCATACAGCCATGACACTGGCTCATTTCCCAGAAGATGAAGGGTTGGGGAAGGGAGTGTTGCCAGTCAAATGGCATGCAGGAACTGGACAGATAAGGATTAACTCAATCTAAGCAAAGGGATATGGTTGTGGAACGTGGAAGGATGCTTCAACTGCTTGTGTTGGAGTTGCTGCTTAAAATGGAGAAGGTTGAAAGCGCCAGTTTGCTACAGCTGAGATTATCTCACTCCTTTCAAAGTTTTACTACCAGGAGAATGATACTGTTTATTAGTTGGTTGTGTACAAGTGTTGTGTATGTATGCTAAGAGTAGGTACTTAGAGTTCAACATATTAATATTTCAGTATTAACATACCACTATAAGAAAATAATACATTGTCAGATCTTCTGAACCACGGAGGATCTTTATCTGTTGCCTATACATGGTTTAGTGGGTAACAATTAAAAGATCCACTCCACTTAGGCTCCTTCAGAATAACACGTTATGCGTTCATGGAGAGTCGATTTAAAAGTACAATGTTCTCTGCAGGTGTAGAAACACACAGAAATTCTGCTTGGTGTACCCTATAACTTGCATTTTGTCCCAAAATATAACAGATCATAAGTATTCTATGTCAAGTATTTTTAATCAGAAATAACATGTAAAGTTACATCAAAGACATTTAAAACTAGATGCAGATGGTTTCCTCCTCTCCCTCAATTTCAAAAGCAGGTCATTAACAAAAAAAATTATTGAGGTCCACCATAACTGTTTGTTAGCTTTTATTCCCTAAAGGTACAGAGGTTGATGCTACTTATCAAGAAAACATTCTGTATTGTTGTAGAACTGCAAAGGACTTAGGAAGATAGAAAATACTTGAGCAAAAGGTGACTGAGCAAAGCTGAACATGGAATGTACAAACAAGACTAAATCAAACATTCAAAAGACACAGTTGCTACCTGAATGTTCTACTTCTGGCTCTTGAAAGTGTAAAGGACTATACTAGCAATGTTTTTGGTATACTTTGGAGACAAAAGCTGTCCTCATAAATAACACAGAAGGTAGCAAGCGTAATCTTGTAGTCCTGGGGTTGATTTCTGTCAGTTTCCTCATTCATACTGCACAACTCTGATCAAGCTACTTAACCAGGGAGTACTTTTTGATTATTCCTGTAAAAGGCACTTGCTTGTGCTTATTAAGTTAAAAAACTGAGTAATTAATAAATGAATACATGCATATATAAATACATAAATAAATAAAAGCAAAAACATCAACAAGACTTTAAAACTGTTTTGTCTAATATGGAGACTCAAATCCCCTAAACTTATTAAATATGTGGCTATGATAAAGGCCAATGCTACTGTGCAAAAGCGGAAAATACTGTTCAAAAGCCTTCTTTGCAAACTAAGAGCCAGAGCCAGTTATGCTTGTGTACTGTATTTTAAACTGGAAAAGGAAGAAAAGTTACCCTGCATTGCTGCTGTACTTTATTACAGTTTGCACTGTGGATAATGAACTGGTACTTCATGAGTTAAAACTAGTCATACTCATCTGTCTTGTTAGGAGTCTGGCATCATGTTTATCGAGAATGTAAATAAAAGTTCTGAAAATCTGCTAAAAATGCATGCTATTTTTTTTTTACTTAGAAAAAAAGAATATATGTATTTGAATGCAAAAATATGGATATACTGTAAGCTGTGTGCAGTGGTTTAAGTAGCTATACAAATTAAAAAGGAGGCACTGGAAGAATAATTAAGCAGCAAATTTAACAGCTGCAGCCAGTACTGACCACTACATTGGTTTTTGTTCCAAAGTACATGAGTATGGCTAAGCACTGGGAACAGTCTATTATCCAGTGCCATCCATGGATTAAAAAGCGTAAGCATTCTGTAATAACTGAGCCACAATAATATATAAAATGCTTAAAAACACAAAGTTAAATCAAGCAGTCTGAACCTTAGTCAATTAAAATTATAAAGGCATACCAAGGCAAGAATATGATGAAATTGTATTTAACACATTTTAAAAGGAAATAATTCTGTAAATGCAAAGCTAAAGTAAATTTTACAAAACTGTACTTCACACTGACAGAAAAAATGTTCAGGTACTGAGGAATCTTCACAGCTTTAAGGTGTATTCTTATGAAAGGCAAATACACAAGTTATGTCACAAGCAAATGGCTCAGTACTTCACATAAGCTTCTGTTGAAGAACATTATACTGCAATAGCCATATACAACTGTCCATTTTAGCCACGTAAAACTGTTAATTTTAGTCATGTACAATTGTGTATTCTCTGCCTGAGGAAATATACAAAGTTTACCTTTTGAAAAAGTAGACAGCGTTTCAAAGGTGTTTATGCTCGAGTCATCGTTTAAAGATTTTAATCTGAGTAAAAAAGGCAATCTGGTCAAAAGATGCACACATCATTTAAATACAATACAACTTGAGTGCCAGTTTTGAAGAAGGAATACTGACATTGGAAATAATTGTCAGTTTAAAAAGTATTCCATTTGTAATACACCTTCTATACTGAAAGGGTAGCCACAAGATGTGGAAGTGTCAACAGGTTAGCAAGTCTGGTGTGTCTGATTAGAAAATACAAATATTTAAATTTTAAAGATGGCCTAAAAGTTATAGTTGCAAGTGCCTTTCTGTAATGGATTCTTGTGTATCAGGGACTTCTAGAGCTTGAAAAAATGTTAAGGCAAATTCTTTACTATCAGAACCTTTAAGAAGATGAGAGGTACCATCATATTTTGATATTCCTCTTGCTTTGTTTCCCAAATCCTCCAGTTCCCATTTAGTTGAAGAAGTCCAGAATGTTAAACTATCCAGTTTTAGATTCAAGTTTCTT
This sequence comes from Protopterus annectens, assembly GCF_019279795.1. NCBI lineage: Eukaryota > Metazoa > Chordata > Ceratodontiformes > Protopteridae > Protopterus > Protopterus annectens. The sequence goes on from NC_056748.1 coordinate 656,461,175, forward strand.
CTAAAGTAAAGGTATTTCAGCAATCAGACAAAAGTTGCTGTTTCAAATATACTCTTCCTACTGTTAGTAGCGTCCACAGAGTCATAAATCTTCATAGTAATATCCTGGCATTTCAATGATTTCTGCGATAACAATCAAGTGGTTTAGAAAGAGAGGTTTAGAATCCCAAATTGCATAATGCAGGTGAGCACTATGCAGTCAAGGTCCATGTCCCATGCCAAATTGTAAATTGTGCAATAAAATGCTATATAGCATAGTCAGTGAAGCTGGCTAGATATGCAGCCAAAGACAGAAAGCTTAACTATTTACAAGCACAAACACATATCAGTTTAATATAAACCACTACCCACTGAGTACCTGTCACATACCTAGACATAATGTAACATAACCCCTCTCCCAGTGTACAAACCTGTGCCATGCACATACTAAATAGCACTGCAACCTAAGCACACACACACACACACTCACACTCTGCATGCAAATCCAATGCATCAATGTACTGCACTGTAATATAATCCTCTCAATGCTTGTCCTCCCCCTATTAGTCAGAAAATCATGCAATGAGCCATAAGGCATACTCATGCCCTACTTTTGTTAATAACTGATTTTTTTTTCAATTAGACCAGAACCTTTCATTAAATTAAACAAGTTTATATAGGGATTGGTTGCATTCCACACATGATTTTTAATGCTGCAATGCTGGTCCCTTTTAAGAAGCTTGTGATGAAAATATTTGTTCACAGTTTGCTTGCTTATCTTATGCATATATGAATGTGCCTTACAAAAGACAAAAACAGAAATCAGATACAATTGCATAAAAAACAAGCCCATCCCAAACAAGGTGCATAAACTAATACAACCATCACTCATAATGTGGCACATACACCCAGTCTAGTATATGCAGAAATTAAACGTTTTCCCCTTAACAAACTAACAGTGCAAAGCTTTACCCCACAGCACAGCCATCCGAAACATAGTGATTAAGTACATTAATTTGAATAGCAAATCATGCGCTGTTTAAGTCGTGGTGTTTCCATTAGTGCCACTTTCTTTATTAATGCAAATTTCAGAAATAACAAAAGGACAATGGCGATGTTACTCATAATGGAACTGCGTACAGCTCATCAGGATTATTTTTAGTAAATTTATGCACAAAGTCTTTTGCAATGTATGCAAAAAGTAATGCACAGGTTTGTCACAGCTCAGTAATTAATATATATATATATATATATATATATATATATATATATATATATATATATATGAGACAATGGTCTGTGGCTCTTAATAGTAGTCGGATGACTCACAGTTTACCTCTTTAAAACAGATTTAACTCATTCTCTCCACTCTTTTGAGTGTGTACTGTTAACTCCCAGTGGGTATGGTCTGTGACTTGAAGTTATCACCTTATATTTCAAACAAATATTCATGTATCTGGAACCACCAGTGTTACCAGAAAACTGTAAATGGCAAACTATTCAGGATAAATTAATCTTTACATTAGTGGCATTCATTCAGTTTGATGCTTTAAACTGGACTTTATAGGCTTAGTTAAAGGCAGTGATTATTAATTCTGTAATGTTGTATAAACAGCTTATATCTCAGTAACCATTCAAGCAAGACACAGCAGGATTTTATTCATACAGCTGTGAGCTTTCCTATGAGGCTATGCAGTTCTGTCTGGGTTACCTGAATGATGAGATATTTAGAGAAATATGAAAATTACTACAATACAAATAAACAGTATACAAATAATATTATATATCTCTTTTAGCTGCATTAAGAGATAAAATATCAAATAATTGTGTTTGCCATCATGTATACTTTAAAATTAAATCTTCTGATACTTTGTGTTTAACATGGTTTTGGAATTATTAAAGCACTTATGAACAAGCAATATTTGAAGCCTAGATGTGTCAGTAGGCGGTAACTGCAGAAATGCCTGGAGGTACACTCAGCTATTGATTGCATGGCTGGCTTAATCAGCAAAAAAGTTATTGAATATGAATACAAAGCTAATATTTGCACCTGTTTTGAGGCCAAAGAAGCTCAAAGTACAGAGCCCTATTGTGTTACTTTTCTATATACTGTTTTCTTGTTGATGTTATTTGTTTAATAAAAAATAACAAGCAAAAACTAGCAATGGAGGTACTAAATTCAGTTTGTTTAAGTCTGGCCAATGTCCCATCCTGTACCATAAACCCTGGATGGTCAAATATTTCTGTTTTGAATACAGTCATATCAGTCATATCAGGCAACCTAAAACACACCTGACTCAAGTGATGCAGCACTATGGTGAATCACTTGCCTGCACAAGTTACATGTCTGTGTAGCTGAAGAATTATGTTAAAAATAACTGTTGATGATGCTCATTAACCCATTGGTGGAGAAAGGTAACGAGCAACATAAACAGCTATGTTTTAACATAACTCTTCAGTTAAACAAGTCCCTATCACAAGTACTCAGCCCCAGGGATACTAATTAGAATGTTAGTGGGCAGAATTCGGCAATCGGTATCCTTAACATCACAGCAGCAGTGGAATATCAGTGGCTGCAATAACACATTCCTGCCCTGTAACAGTATCAACTATCTACCAAAAATCAAAAAAAGAACTGCCATTGGAGTTTGCAGTCTTCCTTATGGAGCCAGTTTTGGGGTTTACAAAGTGGCCAGACAATGGGGGTACTTCATTATACTCATCAAATAAAAAGTACTTCTCCATGGAAAATGTCATATACGGGGTTTTCCTCTGGCTATTATCACTACTTTTAGGAGAATAAGGCATTTCTGCATTAATTTGATATTTCCACTCAGTACTGAAATGTTCTTACTGATTGTAAAGCCATGTGGTTTGCCTTAGTACCACATTATAAAACCCAAAGAGGGTATCCCCAAAGGGCATATTAACATATAAATGATTGATTTAACACTGACAATTCAGTAACATTATTCTGCAAGGGATAATGGAATTACGTTTTCAGATACCCTTCCTTGGGGGTTCTAACAGTGCTACAACAACACAGCTGTATAAGCAAATTATTGTAAGGTACAGAAGAATGAAGCCCTAATTCTTACCCAGTACACCTGGATCTGATTAGTGGACCCAGTTCTTGAAGAGCTGTCTGCAGACATAGTGGAATTAGTGACACACTGCTTGCTCAACTAACCCAGGAGGTGGCTCCTGAACATGCATTTGGCCCATAGGAGAGATCAGGGACTCCAGCTGAGCTCCAAGTATGAACAGATTATCTATGGATAATGCTCTGTAATGATGTCACTCTTTCTATTTCTTAACTGTCTGTCTCAAATCTTTGCTTTTTAAATAATGTACTTTCCACTTATATTCACCCCTTCAATGAAAAATTGTATTTGCAAATGTCAGTTTTATAACTACGCCCAAATGAATTACAATTATTTTATAACCTTGCACACATCATCTACTTCCTCAGTGCAACTAATCCTCTATACATCTTGTCCCCATTCTAGTATATATGTATGCATGTAATGCATGTTCCACTATTTATTGATTGTACCCTACTAAGTTTTACTATGTAATATTACTTTTTTGCTTATTGTTACTGTGTATTATAGAGTTTTTCTCCCTGGTCCTCCACTGAAAACAGGCTCCTTGAGCCCAGTGGACCTCCCCGGTCATCAAACTGGAAATAAATAAATAAGTGTCACTACATGTCAGGCACAGGTAATACATAAAAACACCTGGAGATGATAGCTTACTTTCACTCTACCTGATAATATGGCTATGGCCAGGAAGGGAGAGAATGAATGAGTTATTCCACCAAGGAAGTAGCTTAACAGGGAGGGGATCTCAAAAAAATAAAAAAAATGTTCATAAGCTTTGAAATCAGTTAGCACCTATATATGCATAACTAATACTTTGTCAACAGTGAGGTCACTGACTTAAGTGCAATGAATGTCGAAAAGATTAAGAGGATGAAGAGAGACGATGCTCTATGAATAAGAAACAGACTGCTGAAATATTTTATATTGCACTACCCTGAAACTATCTAGAAGTCTGAATTCCAAACCAGGGAAATTTAAGTAGCTACACAATGACCTCATGTTTCTTGAATTGCAGACAGGCCAGGCTGCACATTTCAGTTTGTCATCAGTCAGAAAGCATTTACATGAGATTAGTATGACAAAGTAGCACAATTTTACTTAGTTTTACCAACTAAATTACCACTCTTGTCTATATGTCTCAACCTCTAAATGCGAGAAATCCGGAAAAAGCTAAAAATAATGGTAAGGCAAAGGCCTAAAAATCAGGGGTACATTTTAAATATTACTCTTATAAACTTATAAAGTACTAGAATAATGGGTTTTAAATTAACATGCAGTTACTGAAGGATATGAAGCCTGAAACACAAATGTATGATGACTTCAGTCTTGAATGATTTGCCAGAAAGCCATAAATTGTATGAGGAACAGACCAAAACTCTATGGAAAAAATCTGAATTTTCTGCAAAAATATGGACAGTTGAGAAGTATGCTCTTGTCTGTGATTTCACATTAGTGCAGTTGTCAGAACGCCAATGTCCTTCTGAAATAACACCCACAGGACCATTTCCAAGGTCCTGAGAATGGTTAGTAGGATGTTTTAAAAATTACCCATAGGCCTGTATCATTTTTATCTAAAGTTCATTTCATCTAAACCCATTTGATCAAGACCAGATGATCTAAAACTCATTTTACTGAAAAGTGTAGAAATCTACGAAAAGTATCTAATGGTGTCATTTTTAAAACAGGAATTATTATGGAAGTGAGTCTAGCAGAGTATGTATGGACTGCAATGTTCAGCACCATGTTGTACCCCCAGATTTGTAGATGATTGTTTTTTTAGTACAGCACTGATTCACTGTGTATAGTGTTTTTATTTTTCTTTGAGGTTCTGTGACCATGGAGTAAGGGGAGGACTAGGGACAAAGCACCCCCTCCCCCCTGCAAAATCAATTTTTATGGTATATTTGTTATGGAGCAAGTTTTCAGTTAACTGCTGTTGATCAAATGGGTTTAGATGAAATGAGCTTTACATCAAATTATATAGACTCTTCTTTATACAGGTCAGTAAAACTACACTGGCTATAGCCTATAAAGATGACAAGGACACGTGGAAGTTTCTTTGCTCCTCGCTGCCTTCTGATGCACTATCTTTGTACTGGAAATTAATCAGGATTTCCTACAGCTTGATGGAGGGGCCTCTATCACAGAAACTAAATACAGAATGGGTCTCATTAATGGAACTACTGTAATACTAAGTGTGAGCTACTGTTGGGCCTCAGTATTTGACAGACATAATTACTAGGAAGGATGCAAGTATGAGTTTAGAGAGGAAAGGTGTGGAACCACAAGCAGCTAAATAAAAAAAATCTGAAAACTGGCTACACTTTGCTGTTTTGGCATCTTTTTCAAAACCAGATACATGTCTATGTATGTCTCCCAAATATGCAACAAAATCTAGAACGTAAGACTTTTGCTTGGAAATGTTCATATAGATATTTTTATACCCAAGTAGACTCCAAAGAATTTTTTCTCAGCTAGACAGCAAATGTTGGAGGCGTGGCAAGGAAGAAAGAGGTAACTGTGAACATATTTTCTGGGAGTGCACTGAACTGACAGACTTTAAGGATTCCCTATGGGATGCACTGTCAGAGATGCTGGGTGGGCAGATTGGTGTGATGGGGAGATGATTTTTCTGAGCTATGATACAGAATCGGAATTGCCTAGAGATGGTAAGGCCTTGCTGTGTCTAATTATGGTGGCTGCCAAAAAAGAAATTACTAGAAAATAAAAATAAAAATCTAAACCAGCTATATTAGAAGTAGTGAAAATAGTAACAGAGACAAAACAACTGGAATTCTTTAGAAAATGGTAGGAGCAAACTACATAGGGAAAAATGGGAATTGTGGGAAAAATACATACAGGGGAGGAATAAGGTTTAAAGTAGGCCGGACTTAAATGAGCTATGTGATGTTTGACTGAAAATGACTGAGTAGACTATAAGTGATGTATAATGTTTGCAAGTGAGAGTGTGTCATTATGGTTTGTGATGTAAAATGCTTGCAACTAGCATTGTGTCAATGTGGTTTGTTTTCATTTATATAAATGTATGATTGCTTATGTCATAAGTGATGGTTTAATAAAGATGTTTCTTGCTTTACAACCCTCATTTCCACCTCTATAAATTAGTGATTTGGTCGGAAGATGTGTGCCCCCCCCCCCCATATTAACCTCATATTTTTATCTGTGGTGCTACACTGGATACCCTGCCACCTAGTACTACTTTAAATAAGCAGTCCTCATTGTTCTGGTTTGGCACATGGTCATCGTCGATGGAAACATCTCCATAACACATTGGCAAGCCATGCCAATTGCTGTATATTTAAAAAGTAAGCAGTGAAGGGTGTTTAAAAGCATAGCCCACCACAGTCATATATTTCCAAAGTGCACTGCTGCTTTGTGATGTGCAGACTATCTACAATTACTCAGTGAACTTTTATAACCACACATCCACTACTGAAATCTGTCACAGAGTAAAAGGGGCATACAGCATCAGATAAATGCAAAGTTGTATCACTCAAGCCTAACATAAAGAACTCATGCAGTTATCTTCCATAAACGATATTAAAAAAACTACCACTGTTCAGTAACTACTCATACCACCATTTGGTTTAATAGTAAACAGACCAAAATTGGTCCATACTGACCCAAAATGGTTAAGCATTCTGAGAACTGCATAAATACAATAAATACCAGGCATCACTATATTTAAGGTTATGATGCCTGGTGCTATGTGTTGTATTTGGATCTACTTCAAAATCTCAACACCCATACAACCGACATTTATTTAAGCGATACAAAAATAACAGATGAAATATACCCGAACGGCAACATTTTCCCAGGATAAGTAAATACTTGTCCTAACATAAATGAAACGCACACCGAGGAAAGTAAAATCCACCTAGGTGGGGAAACTACTCCCCCCTAACTATATATACCAACTCCAAGATTCCACTACAGTGGAGAAAAGGGCATGCTGGGCAAGTGTTTAATTTCACCATTCGGGTATTTCATCTTTTGCTGTTTTTGTCTCATGTAAATAAATGTTGGTTATATGGGTGTCAGGATTTCGAAGCAGACCTGTTGTATTTACATAGTTCTCAGAAAGAAAAGCTAGTGAAACAGTATGGTACAGATATGATATCCAGGTTGTTGAAGCAGACAAATGCTTTGACATGAAAGCAGCACTAAACAATTATTTTGAGTTACTGTCATGTGCATTACTCATATCTTTCAGACTCGTTTCACACAGTTTCTCCTTACTGCAAAACTATCATTGTTAAACAATATATTACTACTTGGCACATTTTTGCAATTAAATTCATCAATGTTCCCTGGAGCATTTCTCCCCAGGAATCCACTGAAAAATAATTTTTGGCTCAGTTGGACTACCCCATCACCAATCATAAATAAATACATGCATGCATACATACACTAATTAAATAAATACCACACAATTTAAAAGTTATTAGTTTAGGAAAGCAGTACAGGAGACCACTTAAAGTTAGGCAAATGCAAAGCAAGGTTTATAGTTTCATTGGCACTGGTAATGATTTCAGGTAAAGATTGTCCTTTGTGAAGCAAGTCAGATTTTGGAACTTCTCATCCCATGCTGATACATATTAGATTCCCCATGAATGACACCAGTTCTTTAGTGAATTGTCAGTCAATTATCTTTGCACTTGGTCATCATTCTTGGGAAAGATTGGATTCAACCCAGGACCACTGACTTCCCTGTATTTGTCAGATGTGTGGAAAGTTACAATGCGTCTTCCTGCATGTGCTTCCAGGGTTCTGCATCCTAAGTCATTCACTCCCAGTTAGGCCACCCCCATGTTGAAATCATAGCTGTTAGGATCAAGGGCATTTAGAGCCCTTGGATGTCAGAGACCATAGTACCTGAAGGGCAGTCCACTGTTACCCTTTGTCCAGCCTAGTGATAGGTGAATGTGTGTGTTTAAGCTGTCACCTGTCCCCACTAGCATACAAACCACATTGCCAAAGCCTCCTTTAAAAACCTCATTAGGCAACATCTCAAGCAAAGTTGGCAGTGCCATGACTGCTCTCCAGGCTAGTGAAAGTGGATAAGGTACACATACTAAACCTAGAGTAATTAATAATAGTTTTCACTCTTACTCACAAACACTGGCTAATGTACAATGTATGTAGTGTACCTGTGTACTATGTATGCATTCTACCTATGTTCCAAATTTCAGTTGTACACCACAGATCTATTAATTACATTTATTTTTAAATTAATATTTTCTTGTTTGTTCTCTCCACTGTAACTGTTGATGTGCTGCATACCACTGTAAAAACATGTCTATTGTAATTTGTGTGTATACTGATCATGTCTAAATATCTAAATGAATCTGTAATTTTTCTATGTGGAGCTTTTCTCCCCGGGCCTTTGCTGAAAAAGGGACTTTTCGGCTCAGTCAAACACCCCTGGTTAACAAATGTAAAATAAATAAATTTTTGTTTGTGATGAGGTTTGATGTAGTTGATTTGTAGTGATGTGACAGTTGGTGTCTTATGTATGTTTGTGTATCAGTAGATGATGAGATGTTGGGTTTATACTGAGTCCAAGTCTGCTTGGATCTAGGAGGCTTTGGTATATTTTTTGTAGCCTCAGCATATGACAATTTAATCATATTTAGTATCTTTTTATCATAGGTAAGCTGCTACTTGGGTTGTTGTAGAAGTGTGTGCTACTCACAGTCTATGCTATTTTGTGAGAAGCACTCCTCCAGATTATTCCAATAGTTACACACCTCACAGATTGAATTTTATGTGCTGAATAAGAGATAACTGTCTAGCAGCATAAGGCAGTTGTTATGCTACCCAAGTATACCAAGTTCTAAAAAGCTGGTGACAGTTTGTCCAGTAAATTGGGAGAATTAGTTAAGAATTACACAAAAGAGTTAGATACTATATGAGCTAACATGTAAGTGGTATTTAAATGACCAAATATCCTTTAGAGAGGACATACTACCTGCATAGCTCTCAATGTTTTAACTCCAAAAAGTGGATAAATACAGAAATAATCAGAAACAATCAAGATCATGTCTTAAAAGATTAGCACTGCTCGCTTGACAAACAGCAAAGTAGTGGATTTTGCTTTGAACTAGCCTGGCCACTTTCTTTCTGCCACCAGAAAAAAAAGCCAAGAACCAAATTCAAGCTAGGTTACAAAATCTGTTGCTAACATTGCAAGGTGAGGTTAGTGTACTGCTAAATAAAAAGAATAATAATTAACCAAGTGATTTCAAGCAAAAAGGGAAAGACTTAATCCAGATGATTGTGGCTTTAAAGTGCTGAGACAGATCGAGTTTTTGTTGGTCACACTTACTTAGCTCAGTGGTAACAACTCATAGTAAATTAGAAACAACTTGCAATAAAAACCTTTTTTAATCACCAGGAAAAAAACAAGAAAAGACTCGATAGATTACACCAACAAATAGGGATACTCTGGATTTCACCTTGATAGTAAACACACACCCAGAACTAGCTTGGCCTCTTTTTTCCTACCACGAGAAAAAAAAGTCAAGAAACTAAATCCAGGCTATGCCACTGAAGCGGTTCCTAAATAGCGCATGCAGTCAGATTGATTTAATGATTTAAATTCAACCAAAAGAAAAATCTTAGCCTACATGTTCTAGGCTACCAACTACAGAGCCAGATCCTCTTTTTCTTGTCAACATCACTGAGTGTTTAACTTGACTGGTAACAAGTTGTAATAAAAGAGAAGCAACTCAGGGTAAAACATACTTTAAGTCACCAGGAAACAAAAACAAATGGCATAACAGAGCATACCTGTCAGTAGCAATACACTAGACTTTATCCTGACAGTAAATGCATGCACAGCCAGCCTTAGGCATAGGCCAACTAGGTGGCCGCCTAGGGTGCCACTCTGGCAGGGGCACTTTTCCAATATTCATTTGGTGCAGGTAGACCAGGATGCAGGCACTAGGTGGTGTGGGGGGCATCATGGAGCCCTTTTACCTAGGGCACCAGTTGACCTAAGGCCGATCCTGAATGCATGCATAAAACTAGTGAGGTCCATTGCTTTCTGCCATCAGAAAATACATCAAAGAAACCAAATCCAAGCTGAGTCTTCAAAGCTGTCACCAGTCCCTGCAAACTAAATCAGTATACTTACAAATGAGTAAATAGATAAACAAATAAATTAAGAAATTTCAAAGAATGGGAAAACTTATCACAGATGGTCTTAACCACAAAGTTCTTCTTTTTTTTTTTTTTTTTTTATTTTATTTTTCTGTTCCCATTCTGCTTCATTTTTTCCAGCTATCTCAGTGCACCTGTCCATCACTGGGTCTACAATCCCACCTACTGCACTCAACTTATGACTGTTTGGTTTAAGACTGGTCTGGGGCCAGAGTAACATATATGGACATAAAGGTGGGTCATGCCATTGACTGCATCCAGTGGGGGAGGTTTTCATTTAAGACTTATCCCTTGGAATCCCCCATCCCCTGTGTTCACCTGTTACATCTGAGAGCTACTCCATCTGTGGACCATGCCTCTCCACAGGGAATGACTAGACTAATGTCTTCCCCAGGATGGCACATCCATTTCTGCATGCTAGATGTCCAAGCCACTAATGTTCCCAGGTCACCTGGCCCATATTTAAGGCTTTATCCCTTTATGCCATGGTGCTGGCTTTGGCTACCAAGTTTTGAGTGACATCCAATCTTCACTGGTCATAATCACTGAGCGTTTAGCTCGATGGGTAACAACTCTTAGTAAAATAGAATAATAGACATTCTTTTTTGGTAAAGGGGAAGGGAAAAGGTTTACTATAACATCCTTTCTGAATCATACCTGATAAGACTAGAGAAAAATGTCTTAATATTGGATTAAGTCTATTGAAAATTTGATGTTCACTGCAGCGCTAGGATCCCGGCTGCATGTTACTTGTGTGTTCTGTGTGTGAAGTCTGTATGCATGCTACTATTGCAAGTTGTCATTTCTCTGTTGCACTTAAATGGCATGCAAATAACTGCCAATAACAATCTAATTTATGATTTATTCTTGTGGATGCTGATAATTACAGAGCTGATTGTTATAAATTCTAATGGGTGCAATTGATATTTAATGATTTTATGTTAAACTGGCACCATTAGCAAAATTATGTTTGCTGCAAAAATGCAGCATATTTTTCTTTCCTCTTACTAGACATCTGTTCTTAGCTCACATGATACCTGCTGACTTATTTACTGGCATTTTTTATTTTTCTTACTTTGTGTATTAATACTTTCTGCCAAGTTTTCTGAATAGGAGTTACTGCATACATTTAATGCTTGTGTTATTGCTTGACTATCTTGGAGAGTTTCCTCAAATACCTTTAGGTTCCTATCATACCATAACAAATCTAGTATGATAAGAATGGGTTCTTTGAGAACTTCTTTATCTAAGATTTGTAAATATACATTTTTATTTAGTTTGGTCTGTTTAACAAGGCTCTTGCATAATAGTGGGAAAAGCAGAATGTGAACAGCAATAACTTTTTACATGAAGAGTTTAGCAAATGGATATTCCAACATAACTAACACATTGTACACAAAACTGGATCAAATTAAGGAGACTCAATCACAGAAATCTTAACAACAAAATGCCTAAACATGAGGCTGCTCTGCCCTTAGAGCAGATCCATATTTGTGTTATTGCTGAAACTTGATTTAAATGTAATGAAAGCCCTCCCTTCATACTTGGGTTTTGCATTTACCAAACCTTAAGGTAAGAAGGTAAATGGTGTCAAGGACATCACCTCCAGACAGAAACTTGCAGACCCACAAATGAAACTAAAAGAACTCCAGATTACCTTAAATATATCAAACTACCAACCTATAACTTTGTTACATGTCACCCTCTGCAGAACAGAGCGTGTGTTGTATCTTTAAGAAGCATTTCCAGGTGTATGCATGTGCATATAAATAATGAGCATGTGCAGGCAGCAGTGCCATTTTGAAAGAACAGCCAGAGTGGTAACATATATGAGTGTAATAGTCTGTTTATAAGTTTAAGTATAAGTTACTAAGCCTCAATCCTGATATGTTTCTATATAATAAAGCTGCTAGAACTGAACCCACAATTGTTCATCTGTTTTATCCTGACCAGACGGGCGACATAGTGTCAGAAGAGGGAATAAGAGTGCAACTTCTTCAAGCCATGAGGTGCAGAGCTTATAGTGATGGTATACTGAGCAGGTTGGGGGATACTGTGCTCAAACGATCAAAAAGAGCCAGAAACAAACTTCAGGTAACCAAAACTTGCACAAATGATTTACTTTGCACAGAAAACGATATGAAGCATTCAGAAGGCACAAAACACTTTATTAATAAAACGAGTAGCACAAAACGTATTATTAATAAAACAAAATGCACAAAACGCATTATTAATTAAACGGAGTGTTCGAAACCAAAATATTTGATAAAACTATCAGAAATACTTATAGGGGATTCAGAATTCCATCCGGTTTGCATAACAAGCATGTTTAAAGCAAAATGAGCACAAGAAAAGTATAATGAGCATGGTAAGAGGACAAATGGGCATAACAAGTACAATAAAGGAGCAGAATAAGCTTACAAAAGCAAGGCTACTGCATGTTTTTTTCAGTAAACGACCATGTTTTGACATGAACTACTATTTCGCACTGACCAAAGCCATTCAAAGTATAACTAGAGTTGTTTGAAGTATCTCAGTGTGTGCAAAGTGTTTGCAGAGTGTGCACTTCATTACGGTGCAATTATTTCAGAGAGTTTACTATGTGCGGAGTACAGTTATTTTGCAAAGTACAGCTATTTCGACAAAGTATCTTGTGCTGTGTACATTTATTTGCAGAGTGCTACCATTTCAAATTTTTTCTTGCACTGTACAGATTTATTTTGCAAAGTACAGCCATTTTGAAAAGTTTCTTGTACTGTATACAGTTCATTTGCAAAGTGCATTCATTTTGAAGTGTTTCTTACTCGGAGTATCTTGTGCTGTGTACAGTTCATTCACAAAGTACAATCATTTCAACATATTTCGTACACTGATAAAGGGTGGTTTCACAAAGTACAGTGGTTTTAAAGTGTTCTTGTGGTACAGAGATTTATTTAGCAAAGTACAGTTATTTCAAAGAGTCTGTTGTGCTATTGGGCATAATTTTAAGTTCTGGCATATATATTATATATATATATATATATATATATATATATATATATATATACATATATATATATATATATATATATATGTGTGTGTGTGTGTGTGTGTGTGTTCCTACATAATTTCAAGCACCGTCACTACTATGTGTTGATATGGCACAGGCATTTCATAGATCCAGTCCACTTGTATTTGATCATAATATTACAGAGAATTGGATAGTATTTGAGCAGGAATATGACATTTACAGACAAAGACGCATGTACAAGGGCATTTATTTTGCTTAACTTAGCAGAGTCAGAAGCCATTGAAAGAAAGCATTCTTTTGTATATGCACCAGCAGTATATGCAGGAGAGGAGGAACTGCCATACTGTTGTACCAGTTGAATCAAGAAAGGACTGTGAGTGCTTGAAACGTAAATTTAGAGAAATGTGCAAACAAACATAAATTTAGAGACATGTGAAAGTGGACCCACAGGTCATTCCAGTGGTCAGAACAGCGAGGAGCGCTCCAATAGCTATGCAAGACAAAGTCAAGGTCCAGTTAGATAAGATGGTGCAGCAAGGTGTGATTTGTCCAGTCACAGAACCAACTGAGTGGGTGTCTTCCATGGAAGTTGCTCATAAGAAAAGCTCAGATGAAATCAGAAAATGCATTGAACCAAGAGCCTTGAACAAGGCATTAAAGAGACCTCATCATCCTATGGATACAGTTGAGGAGGTTGACGCCCTTATGCCAAGTGCCACTGTTTCTTCTGTCTTGGATGCAAAAAGTTCACTTTGGCAAGTAATGCTTGATCGCAGATTTCACTACTGACTACATTTAGCACACCATTTGTTAAATACAGACATCTCAGAATGCCTTTTGGAATAAATTCTGCCAATAAAGTCTTTCAGCATGTAATGGAGCAAATTTTTTTGGGTTATCCATGTGCTATAATAGTGGACTATTTACTGGTTCTGGACAGTATGTGTGAAGTGAACTTGAAGCTCAATCCGCTGAAATATAAATTCATGCTACCAGATATTACTTATGTAGGTCATTTATTTACCAGTACAGGCTTATGACCAGACCCTTCCAAACAAGCAGCCATTCTTGAGATGCCAGTTCCAGACAATGTCCAAGCCCTACAGCGTTTCCTTGGTATGGTTAACTATTTGGGCAAATTTATCCCTAACTTTAGTGAGTTTATCAGCACCTTTAAGAGAGCTGACATGCAAAAATGTTGTCTGGTCATGGCTTGAACAGCACCAGAGAGCATTTGATAACCTTAAACAGCAAATTGCCTGTCCACCTACATTGAAATACTATTATATCCACAAACCAGTTTCTAGAACTCTTACCCAAATTGAAATGCAGTATGCTCAAATTGAGAAGAAACATTTGCCAATTGTGCTTGCATTTTCAAAGTTCTATGATTATATTTATGGCCGAGCTATCTAGATCAAAACAGATAATCAACCTCTAGTTACTATTTTAAACACACCTATGCATACAGCTCCAGTAAGACTACAAAGAACGATGCTCAGTTTTCAAAAATACAACTTCAAAATGGTGTATACAAAAGGCAAACGTCTTTATCTGACTGATACCTTATCCAGATCACCCAGAAATGCCACAAAACAACTTGATAAAGAGAATTTTGACTTTGATGTCATGGAAGTGCATAATTTTTCTACCACAAGAGATAATGAGCTGAGAGATCATACAAAGACATCTAATTTTGCAGAAGATCAACCACTTCATCAATGTTGGATGGCCGCTAAAGCAATCTTGTGTACTGCCAGATGTACAACCTTTTTTCCATACAGAGATGATATGCTGATGGAAGATGGTATCATTTTCATAGGTTCATAGATTAGTACTAGGCTAATTGCCCTTATGAGCCATTTTAAGCCTAGCCAATTATCCCTCATGAGACTCAAACCCTACACCTTGTGTTTGTAAGGCAAACATCTTAACCATTAGGCCACCCTCCCAACAACCCTTATAGGTTAGTACTAAGCTAATTTCCCTTGTGATCTATTTTAAGCCTAGCCAATTATCCCTTGTGAGATTCAAACCCTGTACCTTGTGTTTATAAGGCAAACACCTTAACCATTAGGCCACCCTCCCAACCCTCAAAAGATCCTAAAGTTATTGTTCCTATTTCCTTACAACATGAATACATTCAAATTTTGCATCATGGCCACCCAGGTTCCAAAGCTACCAAAAGAAGGGCGCGAGGACTAGTATTTTGGTCTTCTCTGTCAAAAGACATTGATAAACTGCTTTCATCTTGTTCAAGTATGCAACAGTACTAAACCACATTTGCAAATACAACCACTTCATCTAATCCATATTCCTGAACTACCTTGGTCAACAGTAGCCACTGACATATTTGAGTGGAACAATCAGCATTACTTAGTGTTGGTAGAATCTTATTCGAATTGGTTTGAGATTGTTTTCTCCTAACATCCAGTACTGTTATTACTAAGTTGAAACATGATTTCTCAGTCCATGGTAGTCCACACAAGGTTATTTCTGACAATGGTACCCAGTCTACTAGTCAATTATTTCAGAAATTTGCAAAAGAGTGGCATTTTATCCATATTACTAGCAGTCCAGAATATCGACAGCCAAACGGCCTGGCTGAACATGCAGTACAGAGTGCAAAGCAATTACTAGAGAGGTCAAAGTGTGGCAATCCCGATATCTTCTTGAATTTACTTAATCTCAGAAATATACCCTGTGACAACCTACTTGGTTTGCCTGCTCAGAGACTTCTATCTAGGCAAACCAGAACAACCTTGCTTATCAGTTCTAGTGTGTTGGTGCCTAATGCTAAAAACACAAGAGCAATCAAAGTCCAACTCTTTAAGAAGCATTCCCTTCAGAAGTCCAGTTATGATAAAACAATCAGATCTCGAGCAGGGTCAGTTAGAATGACCATAAATGGACCAACAAGTAGAAAAGTGAAACTTTAATGTGCAAATCACACTGGATTGCGATTTACACATTAAAGTTTTACTTTTCAACTTGTTGGTCCGTTTGTGGTGATTCTGGCCGACACTGCTCAATGTGTTTTCTTTATACAGTCATTTTTATTACCTTATGAACATACTGTGCTTGGTTCCCTGGTCATTAAAAATAATCAGATCTCTCTCGGTCTGTAGAAAGAAGAAGAGACAGTGAGGATGCGAATGGTGAAAGGCTTTGATCGAATTGGGCAAGTGAGAGGTATATGTGCCGAGCAGAGATCCTACTTAGTGGAATATGAAGGTAGCGAATACAGGAGAAACTGCAAGCATCTTCTTCTGGTGTCTGAATCGATATCGCAGCATTGTACCTGTGATACAGACTCTAGATCTCAGAGCAACCCAGACAGTGTTCATACTGAAGAACATGTCTCAGTACCTATTCCTATTCCTGATGATGTCCCAGATGTCCCTGAAGTTGAATATTCCTTGAAGACAGTCCCCATTGCTAGATCCAATTCTGATTTTTATGTTATATGATCAGGTTGTGTATATAGACCTAGTGTAAAATACACAGCAACCTGGACATGATTGTTTTATTTGTGTTTAGTTTTGTATTACTGCATGTCAAATAATTAGTTCTATATAACTCCATGTCAAAGGATCATTTCTATGTAACTGCACATCAATGAATGTTGTCATTTAGTGTATGACCTATTTCTCAAAGAGGGAGGATGCAGAACAGAGCGTGTTTTGTAACTTTAAGAAGCATTTCCAGGTGTAGGCACGTGCAGGCAGCAGTGCCATTTTGAGAGAACAGCCAGAGTGTTAACATGTATGAGTAGTAGTCAGTCTGTTTATAAGTTTATTGAAGTTTAAGTTGCTAAGTCTCAATCCTGATATGTTTTTATATAATAAAGCTGCTTGAACTGAACCCACAACTGTTCATCTGTTTTATCCTGACTGGATGAGCGACACCCTCCATGTCCCTAAAAATCATGTCAGGTTAGATCACATTCATTTATTGTTCTTAAATGAGTAACCCTATTAAAACACTTTTTAGTATTGTCCACAGCATGACTCACAAAGTGAATTATTCAGAGCTAGGTGGTACCATTTTTACAGTCATCACATGAGCAGTAGATTGTAGGAGCATCTGTAACCTGTCCATTTGACCCATGATGAACTCTAGCAAAAATCAGAGCATCAGCAAATGAGGAGCAATTGATAGGTACTGATCTTACATTATCCATTTCATCCACTTCAATTACAAAGGACAAAGAACCATCTTATAATCCTGGGGTAACATCAAGACAGAATACTTCACGGTATGTGTGTGTGTTGGGGGGGGGGCATTAATGAAAGAAAAAAAAGAAATACTCTGTGGTTCACAAACAGAGTCATTTTGAAAAAGCAGTAAGTAAAAAAATATGAAGCAATGATATTTTACTCTACAGCAACAAAAAAAGAGATCATTACAGACCATTGGCAAGTACTCCATGTGAGCTACTAGGTCCACCACTCAATGTTTCTAGTTGCATTGCCAGTGCCAAGAAGTATAAAGATGGCCCCTTCTCAATGGACAATGTTCAGACAAGAGTACTTTTCTGCTTATTTGTTTATTTTTTGTAAGTAAAAATGTGAGAGTGCTTCTTTACTTAGAAAAATTAAGGTCTGAAAAGTGCCATGGATGAACAGCTCCCTAGGTGACTGCCTATATTGTGTATGCATAAGGCCGGCCATGGCCTGAAAGCAGGAGGCTGCCCCTCATCACCCTTATATATTCCAGCTCTAAGTTGGTGGCAGATCAGGTGGCTATAAAAGATCCCAAAGCACCTATGAAAAGGGTAGGGCAAGTTCCTCGATGGCCAAATTTTCCCTGACAATATAAATACCATCTTAGATCTCCCTCGAGAAGAGACCTCTAGCCTAGTGAGATCTACCCAACCAACAACAGGTAGATATACAGATAAAAATGGACAGATAAAACATTTTGAATATGCAAGTATGTATTTATATATTTACTGCTTTGTAATGGATCAAGACATAATCTGAAAGGCATAAAAATAAGTTTGGATTGTGCTTTACTACAGAGAACACCTACATACATTAGTCCAGCAAAAGTTACAGAAATGTTGCAATGAATTACAAATAAGTGACAAGAAACAGCTGGTCACACTTTCTTTACAAATTCATCAAAGTTTCTCTACAACTTTGATTTCCTCAGTAAAAATTAATGTAATTAATTGTGGTCTATTAATGTTATGCCTGGGAAACTAAGGTAAAAATTGTGCAAAGGTATTAAGATCAGAGAACCTCTATATACAAGAACACCACCAAAAGAGGAAAAGAGAAACAAATACAACAATCCAGTAACCAATGAGTAGATTTTAATGTGTTCTCTCTAGCGCTCAGCATGAAATACAGTTCATTTTGCATTCTACATAATGTATGACCTTCCATGGCTTAGAGGAGGAAAAAAATATGCACCAAACAGTTTGATGGCAAACAGGATTAGTTAGTTTTTATACACTATGACTTAATTTGAAGCAATCCCCTTTATATGAATATTGTATAAAAAGAAATGCAGAGCTCAGTAAATGGATGAAGGCAAAACTGAAATGTTATAGCAATTATTTTTGGAAATGGCTCCACTTGCAAATTTTGCAATACACCTGGCATCAGGAAATATGCATCTTGGAATTCTGGAGGGTTTTGTAAGTTTGCCAATAAAGAGACAGATTCCAGTAAAAAAAAAATGCTCAACAAGGTCTTCTTTTCCCGCTGATTCATCCAATCCCATTCCCTTGACTGTGGTTTCACTAGATAATAGGTAGAGACAGTGGGAGTCTCATTCATCCATTCATGCACGTCACTAATTTGATGACAAGTCATTTGGCTGCCTTAAGAGAGTTATAGTTACTCCTGCCATTTACCGTTTAGTATTTTGTTAATGTAGGTTCACATTTATAGCAAATGATGGGAGAGTCTGTTAAGCTCATCTTTGAAAATAGGTCTTTACTTTGAAGGGAAGATTAACTCAAAGGGACCCTGTGCAGGTATTTCCTCCCTATTCCCCTGTAGGCCAAATCTAAATATTAGTCATATTCAGAAGTGAAAACAAATACGAGTATTTGCTAGAAAAAGACAACAGCAACAAAGACATATGAATAATCAGCAGCACATGCAGAAAAGTTAGAAAGATGACACTTTTATCCCCCACTCCACACACGCGCGCGCACACACAGACACACAGACACACACACACACACACGCACGCACACACGCACACGCACACACACACACACACACACACACACAGTTTTTAAACATAAGAAATACCATTTAAAGCAATTGTCCCTTTCCTTTCATAGTTTATTGTGAATCACTGTTTGGTCTACCAAATAGTCAAAAAGGATAGTGTTTTAAAGCATTACTTCATGACCCACAGGATTAAAAACAGTGTATTTCCTGTCTGTATTATGATAAAATCTCTTCTAAAAACATAACAGAACCCTTATTTGTAAAGAAACTGAACAGCACAGCTGTATTTTATTCTGAATATTACATCACCATCAGCTGTGTTAAATGATAAACAAAATGAGAGGGATTGTTCAGCAATGATATAACACATACTAGAAGAAACTGACACTGACAAACAAATACTTTATTTATGATGTACCAGAAGAAAAGAATAAAAGATAATACAAATGTTTTAAGGTTTTCTGAATTTAAAGATGACCGAGAACCAAGAAGTATGTATGTGTCTGCACTAGGAGGAAGCATTACAAGCCTCAGTAAATGGTCTTACTTTAGACAACAAGCCTGCATTTCTCACTGGAGTAAACAAATGCCTTTTCAAAGATTTAAACCACTTCAGTGCAACAATAAATGGACAAATATACCTCACTGTGTGTGTGTGTGTGTGTGTGTGTGTGTGTGTGTGTGTGTGTGTGTGTGTGTGTGTGTGTGTGTGTGTGTGTGTGTGTGTGTGTGTGTGTGTGTATGCACACATGGGTGTTTAGTATTTCTAGAATATGTTAATATTTAAATCCATATTAAGCATAATATTCACAGAATATAGACAAATCTATTCTCAGAACATTGTTCACAAGTGAGCAAGTTATTCCAAACTATGTTTCATCAGCAAAATATTCCAGTCTGCCTATTAGTTGTACTACTACAGGCTTTATTAGGTTAACCCACCACATCTACAAAATGGCACCCTGTTTTACTGTAGAGTTCAAAAGTTAAAATCAGGCCAATAGACAGCTATTGAAAATTAATCATTGTATAGTGCATGGTAAAGCTTTCAATAAATGCTAATAAATCTTTAATAACTTTTAAATTAAGTTATATTCTGTAGGGGTTCTCAATAACTATACATTTATAGTACTACACTCCAAAATTGTCAGGAAAAATCATAGACTAGAACATTACAGTGGTTGCATACTTCAGTATGAGTTCCTAGCTGTCTTTTTACTGGAATCATGTGAATTCACCACAGGTAATTTGTGTGAATCCCACTTCCACAAATCAAAATCACTGAAAAACACTCCCTTAGAAAAAGAAAGATTTTTTTTTTTTTTTTTGCAGGGGCAATCCCACAGCACCCCACCATTTTTGGGATTCTCCTGACCTCCAGATAATGTATACTAATTCCATGGCCATACAAAAATGAGAAAGAAGTACAGTCTTAGTGATCACTGAACGTGTTTCTCAGGTATTTTGATTTGTACAAATGTCAGTTGCACAAACTGCTGTTTAGTGAACAAACTTGTTTCCTTTGTCCCATAATGCCTACAATTCTAGTACAACTGCCTAAGATCTGCCATGACAACTAAGCAAACAGTTCTAAGAATGCAGAATCATAAAAAAATCTAAATAACTGATATCGGGAATAAAGTCTACCGACATCCTTACACGTGTTATTTCTACAGCCAGGGTTTGATGTGCATCTGCTTCTCTCATGCCATCTTCCTTTTACTTTTCACTAACACTTTGTTGTCCAATAATACATTTCCTTTTCTGCTATCATTCTCTTCAGTCACACTTTGTCTCTTGACTATACTCCTCCATTTATTCCAGAATGTTCAGTGTCATTGTCGACTCAAAGAAGCACACAAACGGATTATTCCAGGCTGTTACATCCAGTCTAGCAATGTGTCCTGAGCCCTGTTAGCACCCCATTCTGAAACTAATAGCTGTTCCTTTCTACCTTTCTGTTGTGTTTTCCTTCGTCTTTAATTATCCTAATGTTTTCATCCCAAATGCTTCTAAGGTAAACTGTTTCAGGAAACAACTTTCTACTCTCAAGAACTTTCTAATAGCAGCACTCCAACCACATGGTCCAAAATTTTGCAGAAAGATAATTTATTTCTGATAACAGTTTCACTTGACCTGGAATCAAATAGTGCTCTGTGCAGCAGAGAACCTGAATATGGAGATAAAAAAATGATCAGACTGTATTTAATTTCCTGTTAATCTGTAGGAAACCAGGGAGAAGTGTCTTGTGGATAAGAATCCAGTAGAGGAAAAAATTGAATACATTGACTTTACATATATTTTTGGGCATTGCTCGGATTGTATGGTATGACAAACTGTTTAACAACTTTTTTCTTCATGGCTGGATTGTGTTATTATTATCTAGACTAATATATATATAATACAGATAGTGGTATTACTATGTACTTTGGGGTCCAAATTTGGTAACAATCATCCTTATAAAGATGGACTTTATACTGAAAAGGTACATTTTAGTGTTTGCCTAGTGCATTAGGTGTTTTGGCATTCTTAAGTGCCTGTAACACTAAAAAGTTGGAGTGACAGTACTGAATAACAGAATATCCGGGTATTGCAGTATCTGAGCTATCTTGGGTGTTTTGTAAGTTTTATTACAATCAACTTTGTAGGTTGATTATCACTATATCAGCAACTGTGCAGAAGGTCTGGAAATACAAACTGGGTTGTTATATTGGCCGCACATACATTTTTGGTCACATTTGGGACCAGATGGGGTGATATCTACTCGTGGACTTTGTGATGGTACTTTCTTTTAACAACCAACTGTTTTCTAGTTTGACCAACTGCCTACACTGCGATATTGCTTTAAACTGTGCAACCAAACAATCTACCCTGACAAACTACCAATTGATATAACTCCACCTCTTCTCTACTATTCTACTTTCCATAATACCCTCTCTTACACTATCTTACCTTCCTCATATACCTGTAGCTATTACTTCCTAATAAAGACCTTACCCTCCCATAATTTATATTGTAGTTATTTCCTAACTCTATCTCTGTAAGGTTCCATAACTCTTCTTTGCAGTATGTCTTCCAAAACTAACAGTACCCTATCTAAGACTCCTATAACTAAAAACAACCTAGCCAAGCTAATACTCTTACTCATACCTTCTCTAGTTCTCACACTGTCATATCTCCTTACCTCTTATGAAAAGGCAAATAATTACCACATCAATTACTATCTCAAACAAACAGCCTTTGGTTTTACTACCCAGAAAATTAACTCATTTAAACATCACATCCACCGCTAACTACCTCCTAGCCAAATACCATCGACTTTCACATATTAAATTTAATAATCCTATGTTAAGGAGACTAAAATACCTAACCAGCTTTTCCTGTAAACCATCGTTACAATTTAAAACTTCAACCCTAAAAGATGGTGACATACATCCTAACCCAGGACCCACTAATACCTCTACTGAAACTAGACATACTATCACAAACTCCACCCTTCCTACACTAACCACTGATTCAAATGCCTTACTTATAGGACATCTTAATATCCGAAGTATTAACAATAAGGTCACCCATCTCCACACTCTCCTTGAATATCACTCCTTTGATATTTTCTGTCTAACTGAAACTTGGTTAAAACCTTGTACTAAAGATAATGAAATAATTCCCCCAGGTTACAATATACTGAGACTGGACCGCACTACACATAAAGGTGAGGGAGTAGCATTGCTGTTTAAGACTGGACTACACATCTCCTCAGTACCCTATAACCCACTGGAGGATACTAAGACTGAACTCCTTATTTCTAAACTACAATTAAACCCAAACAAGTCAATCTATATTATCTGTATCTATCTACCTCCTGGAAATAACTCTACCATAATAGAAAATATCCTTAGTTGGGTGTCTTCTACTTACCCACAAGAAACTATCATATTAGGAGATCTTAACCATGACTGGTCCTCAGTCAATACTAACAACCCTTCCTCGCACATTAATCTTTATGGCTTTACTCAGACAATAAACACCACTACTAGAATCAATAAACCTAACAACAAAGAAAGTATATTAGATTGGATTCTTATTAACAAACAACAACAAACTTATCTAGTAGGTACTTTGCCTGATGATGTAAGTGACCATACTTTAACTTACATCATAAGACAAAAGTGTGTCACTACTAACACCCCAACCTACAGGATCTCATGAAGTAATAAGCACTTTAACCTACTTTTATTTAAAACTGAACTAAATGCCTGCAACTGGAACCCTCTAAAAACTCTCTCACTTGAAGATGCTGTTAAATATTTTAATGCCAAATTCTTAACAATCCTTGATAAGCATGCACCAAAACGATCTATTAGAGTCAAATCTAAGCCTGCCCCCTGGCTAACTAAAGAAACAAGACAAAAACTATTACTAAGAAACAAATCATGGGTAAAGTGGAGAGCTAGCAAATCATCCTCTGATCAACAAACCTTTAGACACTTAAGAAATAGTACCAAAAAAGCCATACTTACAGACAAAATGAACTACTATAGTAAACTGCAGCAAATAAATCACAACAATCCCCAAAGGTTCTGGTCAACCTTAAACAGACTACTTCACCCAGGCCAGACTACTACACCCTCCCCCTCAGGGTCTGAAAAGAATACAACTCATGAAACTGCCAATGCCTTTAATTCCTTTTTTCTGATACCATTAACTCACTAGCCTCTCACCTTACCATTGACAATTTTAGCATCCCTAACCACATCTTCAAATCTGCCTACTTTCCAATTACAACCCATCTCTACCACCTTTATCCAAAAACTTAAACCTTGTACCCCCTCTGCTGATCAGCTACCATCAGAATACCTTCAAAAAGCAGCTAATGTAGTAGCCTATCCCATATCCATCCTTATAAACAGAACCATTAGTGGAGAAACCATCCCTGATATCTGGAAAATCTCATACATTATCCCTTACATAAAGGAGGCAACTCTAACGAGTACTCTAATTACAGGCCTATAGCACTCATCACCCTTAGCAAAAATTATGGAGAAATGTATTCACTATCAGTTAATGGGTCACTTAACTAAACATAACATACTAACTAACTGCCAGCATGGTTTTAGGCCATTTCATAGTACCACCACAGCTCTCCTTTCCTTTACTGATTTCATCAATAAAAACCGCAACAATAATATTCTCTCATCAGCACTCTTTATAGACGTGTCAAAAGCCTTTGATATGGTCAACCACTCCATGCTCATAAAAATCCTAGAATCTCTTTCTTTAGAACCCAAGGCTATTCACTGGTTCACTTCCTACCTCAGCAATAGGAAACAGGCAGTTCTCTGGGATAACAAACTCTCATCTCTTCTGCCAGTCTCACTTGGTGTCCCCCGAGGCTCTATTCTTGGACCTCTTCTATTATCCTTATTCATAAACGACCTACAAGTAGCTATACCTCAAGCTACATGCATACAATACGCAGACGATTCTACACTCATATGTTCTGCTAAAACCATTTCAGAATTACAAACACTAACACAAAATGTATTTAACGCAGTTGAGGCATGGTTCTTAAAACGCTGCCTCCTTTTGAATGCTAAAAAAAACAAACTCTTGCTCTTTAAGCCTACTATTAGGTCCTCCCCAATAGAATTCTCTATCTTATCCAAGAATGGCACCCTTATATCCCCTGACTCTACCACCAAGCTGCTAGGTGTCACTATAGACAATAACCTTACCTTTGATAACCACATTAATAATACTGTCAAAACTGTAAATAGAAAACTGGGCTCCTTCTACAGAATTAAAATGTTCTTAACTCCTATAGCCAAAGCTACACTTGCCCACTCTCATCTTATTTCCACTCTTCTCTATGCTTCACCTATATACACTAACCTAAAGAAAAATAATCTCTCTAAACTGGCTATTACTTACAATAGTATTGCTAGGTTTGTTACTGGGAACCAATTTAGAACTCACCACTGTCTGAACCTACAGCAACTCCACTGGCTTGAACTAAAAAACATGTTGATACTCTCCCAACTCACCTTTGTCCATAGGATATTTTACCAACCTAATAACACACCTATACTTTCTAATCTATTTACCCCTTACACTAACCTAAATTCATTACGCTCTTCAAACAAACTTCTAGTAACCTCAACTAAGTCTAATAACATTGCTGGTGACTCCCTATTCTCCAATACCATCTTGGAATCTTCTACCTACTGCTCTAACTTCCATTCCCTCCCCTGTTCTCTTTAAACAAAAGCTGAAAAAACACCTTAAAATACACTGGTTATGCCCATGCTTCAATCCTGACTAAAAATTGTGGCTTCCACAATTTTTTTTCTCTCTCTCATTAACACCTTATTTCTATTCGCTCTCTACTACCTACACTTTGAGAAGTTTCCCTAACAATCTACTTCTTTTACAAGTAGCTTCTATTACAATCCATTAAAGAATTTTGAATGTAAAAGAAATTTCCTGAATGTGCTCTACACTTGCCACAAATATTTTACTGTTACAGAACCTTTCGATTTTGTATTTCTAGAACTATAACTTAATTGTTTTCTCTACAGGGTATGTATGTAGAATTCTGTAATGTAGTCTTGAATTATGTTTAACCTGCTACTTATTTTTTTTTATGTATAACGTAACTGTGTTTTGTTTCTACGTGGAGCTTTTCTCCCCGGGCCTCTGCTGAAAATGGAAATATATCCAGTCAGACCAGCCCGGTAAACAAATGTAAAATAAATAAATAAAATAAATAAATAAATGTCCCACAGAGAAAGTGGAGGGCCTAAAAGGAAATATCTGCTTGCAATGGGTACAGTCATCTGCAGTCTTATGTCGCCTGCATGAGTAAGCAACAACTGCATGCTATGTGCACTGCACACTTACCCCTTAAAAGTTACTTAGTCATATATATATATATATATATATATATATATATATATATATATATATATATATACACATATAAGGAAGGCACAGAAATTACAAAGGAAAAGTAAACATCTCTGATGGATGCCTGAATGACAGCCTTGCCATGACTGCTCTTTCTGATACAAGTCATGGATGAAGACAGAGGTGGTCGGCACATGCTGAGGAGTATAAAGTGAAGAAAAATTAATAAAATGTGCTTCCTACATCTTACAACACAGAAAAAGCTTTGGTAATAGATTCATCCTCCTCTTGTGTGGCATACAGTACAACACTTAAATCCCTATCACAGACTTTTAAGGCACATCTTGTATTTATTTATTTGCTGACATTTGTTAACCGGGTTGGTCCAGCTGGGTTTTTGGCCCGTTTTCAGTGGAGACCTGAGGAGAAAAGCTCCAATACAGATATATACATGCATAAAAAGGTCATTTCAATAGACATATGATGACATGTGGAAAAAAAGAAGAAAGAAAATAATACAAGAACACTACAGATACAGGTGAAAACATGCAAACTATTTATATTATATAAACTATATGTTTACAGATTAGAGATTTTGTACATGTTTACATGCAGACTCATTGATCAAATGAGAAGAGTACAGTTCAGTTTGTAACCCTTAGTTGAGGGATCACATTTTTGACGTGATGGAGGAAAGTGAGGAGGGGGTAGCCCTTGGAGGGAGAAATGAGGTTAGGTTGGTGCTGTGCAAGGGCAGATTCTGGTGTTGAGCAGATGGAGTTTTAGTTTCTCTTTAAAGTGTGCTGGGTGAATGGTGGAGCTTATTTCACAAGGAAGTTTGTTCCAGTTTTGGGCTATTGAGTATTTATATAAGAGTTTGCCTACTGCTTTTTTGGGTGGTAGGTGTTGAGAAGTTGCTGATTAGAGATACGGAGAGTGCGAGAAGGTGTGTAGATGGAAATGAGGGAAGAAAGAGCTGGGCAAGATGAAGGTTTGTAGAGAATGAAATGTAGCATTTGTAGTTGTGAAAGTAACAAAGTGTGGGGGAATTCTAGCCATTGTAGGGATGTGAGAGGTAGACAGTGGTGGGATTTGTAAGGAGAGTCTGTTATGAATGTAGCTATCTTATGATAGGTTTGTTGGGAGTTTATTTAAAGTTGTGGCTTGGATATTGGTGAAAATAGGAGCAGCATACAGAAGGGAGGGTAGGAGGAAGGCTTGAGCAAGTCAGAGCCTAGCATTTGAAGTTAGAAATTTCTTGTTACGATAGAGCAATCCAAGTTTCTGGTTAGTCTTTTTTATACATTGGAGGAGGTGTATATTAAATTTGAGTTCATTATCTAGTTTAGTATGAGCATCAGGTTTAATAATTGTGTTATTTGAGGAGGTGATATAGAAGGAAGATTTGTGGTGAGTATGTGACCGGTGGAGGAACAGTAGGAGAGGTTTTTTTGGGGGGTTAAGGATGAGGAGGTTTTTAAAGAGCTACTGTTTAGTAGATGACAAAGTATGTTGAGAGAGAGTATGGAGCTCAGAGATGTTGTCAAAGATGGAGATGAGGGTAGAATCATCTGCGTATTGGATAAGGGAGGATGGTTTGCATGATGTGTATAGGTCATTAGTGAAGATGTTAAAGAGGAGAGGACCTAAGATGGAGCCTTGGGGTACTCCTGTTGTGACAGATAGGAATGGAGATGTGGAGGAGAGCCATTTGACAGACTGCTGCCTGGAGGATAAGTAACTGGAGAACAAGGAAAGGCTAGAAGCAGATAGATTGAGACTAGCAAGTTTAGATAGCAGCAGAAGATGGGAGACAGTATCAAAAACTTTGGAAAGGTCAAGGAAGAGGCATGAGATAAGTTCATTATTATTTAGGGCTTCTGCAATGGTATGGGTAAAGGATAGGTGGGCAGTACTTGTACTATGGTGGGGACGAAACCGTGTTGGGTAGGGGTGAGAAAATTTTGTTGGAGTAGGTATTTTAGCAGTTGTGAGTGGATACATTTTTCAAGTATTTTGGAGAGGGAGGGTAGGATGGCTCTGGGACAGTAATTAGATGAGTCAGTGGAGCTACCCCCTTTGTGTAGGGGGATAGTGAAAAAGGATTTCCAGAGGGTAGGTACTGTAGATTCCTAAATGGACCTATTGATTAAGATAGACACTGGGTAAGCTATAGAGTCAGCAGTTAGTTTGAGGAAAGTGGGGGAGGGGGTAGATTATCTGTAGATGGTGAGCAGGGTTTGAGCTTAAGTAGAAGAGATCGGATATAGGAAGTAGGAACAGGCTTGTAGGGAGAAGGGATTATTGTTGGGTGGGTAGTAGGGGATGTGTTGAGGAGTAGCATTGCCAGTAGTGAGCAAGAGTGACTGAATAGTATCAATAAAGTATTTACTGAGCAAGGTAGCTGTATCTAGAGGGGATGTGTCTGGGTAGGGGGAGGGGTTTGAGGGGCATCCAGGAGAAAGAATTCTTTTAATGGTTGACCAGAATTTCTGAGGGTTGGTTTTGCTATCAAGTGGAGTAGAGTTAAAGAAGGACTTTTTGTCAAAATTGGTTTGTTTCTTGGTAAGGTTCCTGAGATGTCTATACTTGTGGAGCAGTGATAATTCTTTAGTTTTGGTCCAGGCTTTCCACGTTTTATCTCTTTGGAGCATAAGGGAATTAGTCTCTTTGGAAAGCCAAGGAGCACAGTTAAATTTTATTCTGTCCTTTCTAGAGGGAGCGAGGGAGTTGAAGGTATTTATGAAGATACTGTTGAAACTATTTACTGCGTCATTTAAGGGGATTTGTTTCAGGAAAGTCCAGTCAGTGGAAGAGAGAATTGTGCTGAATTGAGTTGAGTCAAAGTTAGAGAGTTTGCGGCAGTATCTATAGTGGTTAGATTTGGGAGGTTGAGAGCTGTATCTAATGACAAGAGTGGGTAGGTGGTCACTTAGTTGATCTGGTAGGGTAGTGGGGTTGTGATATAGCTTAGGCGTGTTGGTGAATATCCAGTCAATTATAGAGCTAGAAGAGGTGTTTTTATGGATTCGGGTGGGAGAAGTTATTAGTTGATGGTAGCTGTGGAGATTAATACTGTTTTGTGGAGAGTCAATTTTAAGATTTATCCAGTCTAGGTTGACATCTCCTAAGATAAGCGTTTCATAGGGTATATTGTGAGTGAGCCAGGAAAGGATTTTCTCAAGGATTGGAAAATTGTTTCCCATGTGGGATGTAGACGGAGGCAATAGCTAATTTTGTGTGTGAGTTGAGGTGATAATTAGCGATAATGAGTTCAGCTGGTTGAAAGGCAGGGATAGGGGCAGCAAAAGGTGTGAGGTTGAGACTATTACTGTGTAGGATGGCTACACCACCCCCTTTTTGTGCAGTCTTGTCTGCACGGTAGATGTTATATCCTGGTGGGAGGATTTCATTGTTAGAGATGCGTGGCTTAAGCCAAGTTTCAGATAGGCAGAGGATGTGAGGGGTTGTATGGGCTATCCAGGCATGGAACTCAGTAATTTTGTCTGTTAGGCTTTGAATATTTAGACAGTAAGGTATGGCAAGGTGTTTAGATGTGGGTGATATATGTATGTTAGACTGATGGTGGACAGTAGGAGTAGTGTGGGAGGAAAAGGATAAGGGAGAGGTGTGTTGTGTTGAGGAGGCCAGGGTTAGGTTGGATGTCCCCAGATAAAAGTAAGTTATTTCTGTATAGGGAGAGTAAAGTGATAGGTAGATCTAATTTATAGAACTTGTGTTTAGATGCATGGGAAGGAGGAAGCATTTTGAGTCTGGTAGGTTTGTGTAGACATGTGTAGGGGGAGGTTAAATAGGGCTGGGGAGACAGAAAATAAAGAAGGTGAGGGTAGTGTGTCAAGGGTGAAGAAGGTGGAAGAGTATGTCAGTGGGGAAGGAAGGTGGATGTGGTATGAGGTTATGTTAGCTAGAAGAAAGAGAAAAGAGGTGGGGATGATTAGGTAGTGCATTATAAATCTGGCTAAGGGGGAAGGAGGATGGCATTTAGGAAAGGGAAAGTGAGTGTGTAGAGATTGTAGTAGGAGACTTAGAGCATGAATGGAGGAAAGGATGAGGATAGGGAGTGAGACAATTGCAGGTAAGACAGGAAGTTCCTTGTTAGTGGGTGGTGAGGGAGGAAGGGGAGAAAATGGATGGTATAAAGGAAATTGCAATAGGGTGGGTGGGAATGACGGTAGGGTAGGGGAGCGAAGTGAGCCCGAGCGTAGTGAGGGCGAACGTAGTGGGGCTAATACCCAGGTTGTAAAATAGCCCAGGAAACAATTAGTAAGGAGGAGAGAAAAAAGAAAAGAACTAGCTAGAGAGTGAAAAGATAGAAGGGAAGCAAAGAAAGGACAGACAGACTCAAGGATTAAGTACAGATGGCACTTTCAAAAGAATGCTAGCCTCAGCTGCACTGATAGGATTGTATTAGAGGAAAAATACATGTGTTGGTGAGTTGAAGTTAGCAGGTGTGTGGAGCTTAAAAGAGAAAAGAGGTGTTTACAAGCAGCAAGAGTAGGGCAAAGACCATGAGTAGAGGGCAGGAGAGTGGAGAGTAGCAAGAGAAAGGCAATAGACTATGAAGGAGGGCAGGACTGCAGGCAAGGTGAAGTGAGAGAGACAACAGGAAATGTAGTCAAGAGTGAGGTATGGGGAACTGAAGTGGGTACAAAAAAGTGAGAGCAGTGGGGGTAGTTAAGGAGGAGAAAGATTGGGACTGCTGGCATCCTCTCATGCAGCACACATGTAGAAAACACTGTTTTTATTGTAACACTATTTTGGAGACTAACAAGATGCTGCAGCTAAGTAGGGTCTACTATATCAGGTACTAGTTAGGCACTAGGACACATACTTTGTTGGGATTCTGTTATCTTATTTGGTAGCTGCAGGACCAATGGTCATAATTAACAGGGTTTCTGTTGGGTCCACACTACACAGTTGCTTTTGTGGCCAGGTGATGTCGCAGGGTTAATGTCCACTAGTGTTTGTTGGGATTCTGTTATCTTATTTGGTAGCTGCAGGACTGATGGTCGTAATTAGCAGGGTTTCTGTTGGGTCTACACCACAGAGTTGCTTTTGTGGCCAAGTGATGTCGCAGGGTTAATGTCTGCTAGGGTTTGTTGGGATTCTGTTATCTTATTTGGTAGCTGCAGGACCGACGGTCGTAATTAGCAGGGTTTCTGTTAGGCCCACACCGCAGAGTTGCTTTTGTGGCCAGGTGATGTCGCAGGGTCAATGTCCACTAGGGATTACACAGTCAGACGTTCACATGAGAGTAGATGCACAGCAGCAAGGAGGGACGAAGGCAGTTTGCAGTACTACTTCAGTGGTCCGCTGGCCTTACAACAACCTGTCCATGTTGTCACTGTGATGTCATCTTTAAAAGAATATAGAAGGCTGGATGATAAATTAAAGGCAACCTACAGAGAAGAGTCAAGTATAATTCCAGATTTATGATGATAATAAATCCACCATACAGAACCCATCACAACAAAAGAAACCTCTAGATGACTTTCTATACTTCCCAGTACATTCAGGCAGTTGGATACTATTATATATGTGTTTTCTGATGATGTATCACCAATACTGATGTAAACCTCTCCAGACTCTGCTTCATAATTATTAATGAATTATTCATTACTTTTTTCACACATATGCATCCTGTGGATTTTACTGACAATTACAGAGGATGGCAATGCAAACGTCATTTGTGGGAAAAAATGGAACAAAAATAAAGTGCACAGTGCTGCTAATGGTTATTTTTATGCAGAGCAAAATTCCATACACACTCACTCCTCTGACATGGCTTTGTCTCTTGCACCCTCATATAAAAATCATCTCCAATCTCACTGCATCCTGAAGAAAACATGGCATCCTTCCATGCAACATGACCCCAATGTGTCCACAAGTGCATTTCTGTACACTTGTCCAGTACATAGCTGGACTTTAATAAGCTGTCCTACACCTACATTGTGCAATACAACATCAGATAATGTCTTCTCCCCAAACAAAAACAGAAGCATACAGGATCTATTTCTGCTCACAAAACTCATCCCACAAGGGTGTAGAAAAATTGCCAGGCAAACTCTAAACCCTGAATCTCCACAAAGGAATACACTTTTCTGCCCTGCATTGCAGGAGAGAGCCCTGATATCACTAAACCATTTACCAGATATCTTTAACACTTTGCTTACATCAGCTGGGCCTAAACCCCCTTCCAGTTACAAGCATGCTTCAACCATTCCTCTGTGTTACATCATTTCACCTTCATTTACACAATTTTTTTTGCCCAACTGCAAAGCTTTATCTGTTAAATAGATTCTTTGGCAAACAAATTTACAGTCATTTCTTGCACGTGAAGTACAGCATTCTGTCCAGCTGCCAGCATGCTATCAGACAGGGTGTTAATATCTTGAAAAAACTCTACATTATGACCAACTCCCTACACAGGAATACAAAGAAAGATTCAGTACAGGTTAGTAGACAACCAATTGCTTCATGGAACTTTAGAAAAGGTTGATTTTGGGGAAGGTATTATTACATATTTTGGGAGCTCTTTCAAATAATGTGGGGTGGTGCCTGCGTTGATACAGGCACCTTTAAACAAGGGTTTTCCCAGGACTCAGGGCTCAGTCCCATTGTAGTCAAGCTATTCATTAACAATTTCAACTATGACCTCCCCAGGTTATACTTCACAATGTATGCAAATTATATTCTTCTTGATGAAGGTGAAATCCTCCAAAAAGAGCTGTGAAAAAATGTAGTTAATTGTAATTACTTTTCTTTTTTGGAACTGATATTAGCCAATAATGTCATAGCTGAAAGAGATATGTAACAGCAGTTTTATTTTCTTATTTCATTAATTTGTTATCCAGGTGAGCCTACTAGATACAAGTATCCTTTCTGAGGGGTAAACTCAGGGGACCTTTATGGTAAAATGACCTGCACAGTCAGCAAATTGAGGAGGAAGGAATCAAACCCTTTACCCTGGACTACAGAACACAAACAGGTAATAGTTCAGAGCCTTAATGTCTGTGTTAACTACCAGTATGACTTGTAGAATACAAAAAAAGCTGAAATATGCCACAAACATGCAAATCAACTCCCTAAAGCAGTCATAACTCAAGTCCAGTGGTGCAAATACTGCTAAAGCCTGTACTGATGGGGCATTTAAACAGCTGAAGTTACCTGCAAGCTTTCCAACCTATTAACTTTTGAAGTCAGGAAAAACATTTGCATCAGTCTATGAATTTCAAATCATCATAGTCCTTAACTCGGCAGACAACCACTGTAACACTGCAAGCTACTTTAAAAAGAAATCAGTCATTTCTTCTCTCTTTCAGAAGAGAGAGAACACTACTGCCATTCAAGCTAAATGGCTTCCTGTTATGGCAAGATCAACATTATTAATATCATGTTTAATCTTAAGACTCCTATAACTCAGCCAATGAAACCTACTAGCAAATAAATTAAATGCAAAAGCTGTAGTTATGCTCCTATGTTATATGATCAGGGTAACATAACTCTAGCAAAACCTTCATTCAGTCTAGTTTATGAGAAATGGTCTTTCCCAAAATTTCACTGCTGCATCTTGGAATGTCCCTTACTTGTGTAAAATGCTTAAAAGGCAACTATATCTAAACACAACATTTCTTTCTTACAGTGTGTGTTTTCCTCCCAGCAAAATAATCCCCGTATGTCCACACATTAAATGAGCAAGACTGAGTAATTTCTTCCCCTCTATGGCATTTCAAACCTGGTTAGTTTCTTTGTTGAACACCGTGTAATGGCTGAGTGAAATCTCAAGAAGAAGCTGTGTCATACTTGCTGTATATCATTTAAACTATCACAGGTGAATGATTCTTTTCATGAAAAAAACACAAATAGCAAGGCACCTGTAATCTCATCTTTATTTCATACCCACTGGGGTCATAATTAACAGCTTTCATGGTACAGTGTAACATTTACCTCACTACTCTTTACCTCTCCTGTGGCCATAAACTTACTGAGTCTTTTGCAGTTTGAAAATGAAACACTTACTAACCACTACATTTTTTATAAACAACTTAATGCTAAATACCTAGATATGCTTTGTTTTAAATTTATTTCTCAAACTCTTACGCTTCATGATCTTTTTTTTGCCAGGAATGAAACATTAGTGTTACATCAGTATACAGCTTACAGTACTTAATGTATTCGTCCTACACAGCTTTCTGATGTAGGCACACTTGCCATCTAGTTCCACTATATACATTTCCATATTTATGTTGGCTACTTTCAGCATTTCACCCTAATTAATCTGTGTTTTACTGCAAGAAGCACAGAGTTATCAGACACACCAACTGCCAAAAAAAAAACATGCAAAATGATAAATACAAGTCCGGACTTATTAAACAAAGTACACAGCTAGAATGAGGACATGTTACCACAAATGTCATGAGAAAAATTTCAGAGGAAATGGAAAGTAATGTTATCTAAATAGTGAAGCATAACATCCTGGGAAGCATGGGGCAACATCTCAAAAAACAAACAAAACTGTGGCACAACTTCATGCACAATTCTGTTTCAGTTGTGCCAAAACGTATCTGTATTTCACACTACTGACTCTGCATTTCCCACCAGTACATACCACAACTTTGTCAAAGTCACTTTTATCATTCTGTTTCATACCTATTTAACTGAAGATACATTTCCTTGTTACACAACATCCTTAGTGTCAACAAACAACAGTAACTGAATTGTTTATGAACAAAGTGAAAAGTTCTCGATCACTGTCACTAGCAAAATGTTTTCTAGAGAGAAATGATCACAGTCCTACTTCCTTGACTGCTAAGAAATATTTATTGTCACCTCTGTTGTATCACAGGTGACATGCTATGGTTGTTGTATTCTCAGGTTCCCCCTTACACCAAAGCTACAACGAATGAAGGCTCACCACGTACTTAGCACATCTCCCTTATTCTTCCCCTCATCCTCCGCTGCAGTCCCATTACGTACCTTGTACCACATGTTCCTATTACACTCAAGGGAGCATGTGTCACTCCATTTTCTCATTAAACAATATGAAAATTCTGTTTTTCATAACCACTTCCCTAGATATTAACCTTTCACTCACTTTTTCGTTCTCTGAAGACTACCCTTCTAAAGGGTGACTTCATTCTAACATTGTTTTACTTCATTTTATGTCATCAGAAATACCAAGAAAAAAAGCTATACAGTAGACTCCCGTCTTATCCAGCATCTCTTTTACTGGCCTCCTCTTTAACTGGCCATCAAATTTCTGTCATAGCCCTAGCAAAAGACAAAAGAGAAGAATAGCACTTCCGCCTCCTCTGGGCAAAATCATGACAGATATTTGAGTTTTAGACTTCATATTCATTAATTCATTAGAAAAATGCATACTAACAAAAATCCTGTTATTCTAGCTGATTTATAACCTTTAAATGCAATTTTAAGCTTTTTCTGATTAACCAGCCATTCATTTATCCAGCCTAATGTCCGGTCCCAGACAGACCAAATGTGAGGGAGTTCTACTGTACACATAGTCCCCCTATACATACACCACCAAAACCCACACAGAGATACACAAAAACATTCTCGGAGGCTCTCAATAAGAATCTGCTCAAGCAACAAAGACCTCCAAAACAGAAATGCAAGCAACCTCCACCCCTCACCTCAACACAACCCAAAAGCCACATAACATACAGGCCCAGTGTGCCACTCAACTACAGCCCATAAGGCAAAACAAAGTGCCTAACACATTAGTCATAGGTGACTCTATGGTCAAGCACACTGATGTTCCACTCACCAGAAAAGACAAGGAGAAGGTTACTGGTAGCTGCCTGTTGGGTTCCATTATCCGCCACATAACCCACGCACTCAGGTCACTCCACTACAAGTACAAATATGACTCAGTCATTGCCCATGTTGGTGTGAATGACCTGTGAAGTACCTCCCTGGACTACATGAAAACAGACATGGAGGAGCTCTCCGATCTTGTAATCCAGGCAGCTATGTCCATAGCCTTGAGTAGCATCCTACCTTCGCCCAGAATGATACAGCAGTACGAGGACAAAATGATTGACTTCAACAACTGGCTAAGCTTCTGGTGTCATTCTAAGGGGATCCAGTATCTGTCTGCCTGGGACGACATGGTCAACAGGTCACGATGCTTTGCCAAAGATGGCCTGCACCTGTCACCCCTGGGATTCTGGATACTGGCTAAGGCTTTTGCCGCCCCTATAGTGCCTTTTTTAGGCAAGTTCAAATGACAAATCCACTACCGTAACAGATACAGGTAAGCAACAACTGAGGGTAATGCTACTCAATGCTAGAAGTCTAAACCTCAAAATGCACTCACTCGAGGCACTCCTTAAAATGGAGAACACTGATATCTGTGCAGTGACTGAAACCTGGTTTAAGGCTCTAGAGAGCACCCCAGGATTATCAAGATACAACTCATACCATACCTTTTGGCCATCTACCCAGGACCAGAACACCAAGGGCAGAGGAGTGTGCATATTCATTAAGGATATCCACACCTCCAAGCTAGTTGCCCAACATAATGCATCCAAAATTATTCAAGTGCAACTAACTCTGGGCAAAACTGCAATCCATATTGTAGCTTGCTACAGATCCCCCACCATGCCCCAGGATTCCCACTAATCTTTTCTTGATATACTGGAAAATATTAGGGTTCAACCAAATGCCCTAATAATGGGTGAGTTCAACTACCCCACCATTAACTGGGAAAACTACTCATGTACCAACTCCTTCACTCAACGCTTTCTAGAATTCATAAACTCCCATGATCTGGATCAACTTATCCACACCACCCACCAGAGGCAATAATATCCTAGACCTAGTCATTACCAACATGAGTGACTGGTGTTCCACACCTGAAGTCAAATCCTCATTGGTCAGATCCGACCATAAGCTAATCACCATGGATATCCACATCCCGCCCCCATCCCCCATTAAGGAAACCACTGTAAAACATTTCTCCAAACCTAACTTCATGCTTCTTAAGACAGAAGTGGCAAACTTCACGACACCCATGCAGATGGACAATACAGTTACGACTGCCGGATCTTATACAAATGCACTCTATATGCACTTACACGAGTGCATGAATCATACTATCCCTAGCAGAACCAAGACGCTATCCTCCAAAAAAAGGAAGCCAATCTGGTGGTCCCCTGCTATAAACAAACTCCACAACAGAAGGAAGAAACTGTTGCAAAAGAGAGTGAAATTCCATGATTGGAGGAGCTTCCTAGTCAGCATCAGTAAGAAGCTGAGATCCCTCATAAATCCTCCAAAGCCAGCTATGAAAACAAGATTGCCACTGACTCTAAGGACACCCACAAAGCATCATACAGCTATGTCAAGAATCTCAGTGGCAAAACCCAGATCTGCTCTGAGTTATAGCATAATGGCATGAAAATTACGGAACCAACTGGTATCGCCAACATCCTGGCTGATAGCTTCAGTGCCAACTTTACCCCCCCACCTCCTAAAGGGCCCATATCCATACTGGAAGAATGAAGTGCCCCTGCAATCACAATTGAGCAGGTAAAAACTGCACTCTCCAAAGCCAAGAACACAGCATTCATGGGACTGGACAACATCCCAGGCTGCATTCTACATAAACTTCAGAACGAACTGGCCCCCCACCTAAGCACCATGTTCAATCACAGCCTGATGTCAGGCTTTGTACCCATGGAATGGAGCACAGCAACAGTTATACCACTCCAATAAGGGGGAGCCACCATGGACTCAGGGAACTATCATCCTATTAGCCTGACGAGCCTGGTTTGCAAGGCCATGGAACGTATCATCATGGAACTCATGAACAAAGACATTGGTATCCTCCAAACTCTGCACCCCACCCAGTTCAGGTTTGTGAAGGGCAGATCATGCCACCTGAACCTGATCGACTTCTTTGAAACAGTAACAAAAGCCATAGATGAGGGTAAGGCAGTTCACACAGCCTATCTTGACCTCGTCAAGGTTTTAAACACCATCTCCCATTCTAGTATCATAGATAAACTCACCAAACTGGGTATAATTCCATATGTCACAAGATGGGTTGCCAACTGGCTCACTGACACAACCCACACTGTAAAACCTGCAGACTCCAAATCTGACTTCACACCTGTGACAAGTGGAGTACCACAGGGTTCAGTCTTGGGTCCTCTCCTGTTTGGTATCTACTTCTCTGAAGTACAAACTAACACAGAGGGCCTCTGGCTGATGAAGTTCACAGATGACTGCAAATTAGGTGCCACAGTCGAACCCCTGAATGATGTGGACATCCTACAGAAGGGCCTCAATGAAACTGATGCCTGTGTCAGAGCCATGGCCTCAAGCTCAATACAAAAAAGTGCATTGTCATCCCCTTTGGTAAAAACTGGTACCCATAAACTACCATACAGGCGGCAGTCCACCTAATGCTGAAGGTGTGATGAGACCTTGCGACTCAGATGGACAGTAGTCTCTCCTTTGATAATCACATTGCCACAGTAGTCAGGAAATCTTTCTATGTGGCACACCTCATCAAGAAAGGGTTCTCATCGAGGAAAAAAGAGGTCATTGTTCCCCACTACTCGGCTCTCATTAGACCCATTATTGAGTACAATGCCCCTTTTGGAATGTACTTCACAAGACATCTACAACAGCTGGAAAGGCCACAAAAATATCTCACAAAGAGGATTACGGGACTCAAACAGATGCCCAGTGCTGACCGTCTCAAAACACTCCAGCTTTACTCCACAGCATATCGCTACTCCAAGGTGATCTCTGCCTAACATACAAAGCTATGTCAAACCCAGAGCTGTTAGACAGGCTACACCTAAAGAAAACCCAATCCCTCCAAGCTACATGCTCCAGGGACCTAAACCTTGTCACCACAATAAACAGAACATGCTGGAGGGATAGATTCCTGTCCCAGAGACTTCCAATACTCTGGAACAAGCTACCTATCTATTTATGTCAAGCAGAGTCCCTCATTAACACTCTTCAAGAAAAAATCTTGATGAGTGGATGGGAAATAGGAAATTCACCCTGGTGATCACTTCTGTGGCTCTGCTTGACAGGGGCACAGGAAAATAACCTTCTTGTGTGGCAAAAGCCAGGGAACCTTGTTGGCTAGGCTTACATAGGCCCTTGGCCTGATAGCCTAGTACCAACCTATGAAATTATAACAGTATTAGTAAACCACAAGAAACTAAGTTAATCAAATAAATGTAGTCAAAAAGAGGCAGGTTAGCAAGTATGGCAGGTGCATGGGCCAGACAAACTGTAGCAATCATCAGAAAAAGAACCAGCACCTTGGGAGCTTGAAAATTTATTCTAAAAACCTGACCGGTTTCAGCTTGTAGCTTTCATCAGTGGTACATTACAAAAACCAGTGATAACCCTGCAATATATACTTAATCTCATTAAGTGCCCATGACATCATTTCCTGTCCAAGACAAAACTGGTCTAATACCAGATAATGAACACAAAAAAGCAATACAGAACACAATAAAATCATTACAGATTTGCTGTTTTGCTCTCTTTTTTTGTTTTTTTTTTCTTTTTTGTTTTTCAAACTGTTGTACTCTTGGTACCAACTCAAGAGTACTAAATAATTCTAAATGGTATCCAACCCATGAAAAGAAAGGAAAGCACTACAATTTATCATGTAATCCAAGTGGGAATAGACCCCCTAGTTTTACAATCCATTTCCTTTCCTTCATGTTTAATATACTGTGCCACCCCGTTTTGAAAGATCTGTTGCCTAATATTTTGTCAATAACTGTAAAGGTAAATTTCGCTGTGTGATCAATCAGTGAATGTCTGTAAAGAGCATTGGTGGCTCTGGCCTTCCTAATATCCCCTAAATGTTCTGACATTCAAAATCTAAATTGTCTGGAAGTTTGGCCCACGTAGAAAGCTTGACAGGTACAAATGGCCAAATATATAAACCAATCTGTTCCACAATTAGCGAAGCAGTTAATGTTGTACAACTGTCCAGTATTTTTACTGGTGAAGGTTTTAGTTTTGAAAACATGTTTGCAGAAGGTGCAATGTCCGCATGAGTAAGAACCAACCAATCTCTCCCCTGTTAATGTGGTTTGATGATAAATGGCACTCTGATGCATAAATTTGTTTGTAATGAGAGAAATGGGACCCTAAGTTTTTGCCCCGCCTGAAGGAAAATAGGAATTTGTCCCCCAAAAGGTCATCCAATTGTTCATTGGTCTTCAGAATATTCCATTGTTTGTCAATAACATCAGTAAGATATGCTGTATTTCTACCAAATGTAGTGACCATTCTCAAGGTGTCCTTATTATCCTTCCTGGGTTGATGTTTGTATTCTAATAAGGTATCCTTGGATTGGTTTTTAGCCCACTGCATGGCCGAGTTGACATTCTGTGTACCATATCCCCTAGCTAAAAATCTGTTGGCTAAATCCTGATGGGATTGTGTCAGATCCTGCTGTGAAGAGCAAATTATCTTCAAGTGCAAAAACTGAGATTTCGAAATGCTAATAATGGTATGTTTGGGATGAAGACTGGAGGCATGCAGCAGGCTGTTGTATTGTGGATATTTTCGATAAACTGTGGTTCGTAATGTGTTATCTGGTTGACGCTGTAAATTAACATCCAAAAAGTGAATCTCATTTTTATGACAACTCACTGTAAATTCTGCCCACCATTTGTTTCCATTGAGGTATTCAATGAATTCCTCCAAATAATCACTGCCTCCTTTCCATACCAGCCAACAGTCGTCCAAAAGACGTCTCCATATGTCTATCTCTGGCAAATACAGATTTAAGCGAATGCTTAAAATAGCGAATGTTGTTTAAAATCCCTAATTCCCGAACACATAGAACAGCAATTTTTTTTCCTAGGGAAAAAAATTACTGGGCCATGTTCAGGACTTTGCCATTTCCTCCACTGTAATGCGATTCCGGAGTTGGTATATTTAAGTAAGGGGGATGGGAGGCACAGCCCCCACATTGGGGGTCATGTGGGGGGATCCAAACACTTTATTTTATGTTTGGATTTTT
This sequence comes from Protopterus annectens, assembly GCF_019279795.1. Taxonomy (NCBI): domain Eukaryota; kingdom Metazoa; phylum Chordata; order Ceratodontiformes; family Protopteridae; genus Protopterus; species Protopterus annectens. The sequence goes on from NC_056748.1 coordinate 656,502,610, forward strand.
TTTTTTTTTTTTTTTTTTTTTTACAGATAAGCAATTTTTTTTCCCTGGGAAAAAAAATCTCTGTTCCGTGTGTTCGAGATTTAGGGATTTCAACTTTATTGGGTGAATTAAACAGTATTTGCTATTTTAAGCGTTCGCTGAAATAATATACACCCAGATATATATATATATATATATATATATATATATATATATATATATATATAGTTCCCCTTTATAATCTTGAAATACTGTAATCTTGAATTTCAGTATCTCGAAACCATAAAACTGAAACCACAAAAGACCAACAACCCAAAACCACAAAATTCAAATCCCAAATACACAGCATACACCACACCAGACACACACCACAATACGTACACTACAAAACAAAACAACACACTAAAACACACCACCAGACATCCACAAATCTTCACTACAATTAAGCAGGGGTGCAAGTCCCCCTGCACCCCCATCTCCCCTACTAATATATACTAACTCCGAGATATCACAGAGGAAGACAGTGAACTCACACACAGACATTCTACAGTCCCACACACACACACACACACACACACTCACATACATCACACATATACAAACAGCAACACATCCAACACTTACACACTCATACTTTCACCTGCCTACCCTAACCCACACGTACAACATACAAACACACTCACACACACTCAAACTCCCACCCAAAACCCTTACAAAACACTCACCTTATATTTCACGTAAATCCACTCACTACACCAGACACCATCCAAACCACACACTCTAGGTTACGTAGCGTAAATTCATAACCACAAATTCGAGATATTCGAATTCGCGATTATGCACTTTCACTATTCTGAATATTTGCCTTTATGGTCTCGAGATACTGAAATTCTAATTTCAGTATTTCGAGGCTATAAAGGGGAACTATGTGTATGTATATATATATATATATATATATATATATATATATATATATATATATATATATATATTTGATTGATATATGGGACTTCCTTCCCAGTGTTGAGGGATGTATCTGGACTTGCCCCTACAAAAATGTTTTTGTGTTTGTTTTTCACCTTTAGTGTGTCCTTCAGCCTCCCATGGTTTTAGACATTTTGTGAGTCAATTACATGAGAGGTGATAATTGACAGTGGAACCACAATATTAGTATGATGGCAGAATATAGCTAAAATGTGTAGCATATGGCTTATAGTACCAATTTCTATAGTGGGCAAGTGATATTTCATAAACAAAAACAAGTGATCTGATTAAAATCAGTTAAACCTGCCCTGAGTGACCTAACCAAAGGCATACATACAAGTCATAGGGTTGTAGGGGAATTTATCAGGTATTTATTCTTTCTGCTGGAAGGTACACATCAGTTTTTGCTGTGGTATGCTTATGGCAATGAGATAACATACACAATTAGATAAGTTACAACAAACAAACAATAATTGCACCACAAACAAGTGAGGCAGTAGCAGCAGTTACCTTACAAGAAAAATAATAAAGGAAAACAAACTTCATGAGATAACATAGGTTCATAGGTTGGTACTGGGCTATCTGCCTGAAGGCATACTTTAGCCCAGCCACTTGTGCGGTATTCACCGCCCCTTTAGTAGTTCCCTAGACCCTTGTACTAGCAGCTAGTACCCTTGGCCCTATCTAGTAGTGCTGTTGGTGTGATCCCCGGTGTAAGCTTTCTGTTACCCATCCACTCATCAAGGTTCCTCTTGAAGAGTGATATTGAGAGGCTCTGTCTTATGTAGATCGGGACCCTGTTCCATAGTAAGGAAAGTCTCTGCAAAATGAATCTATCCCTCCAGCATGTTCTATTCATTGCTGTGTTGAGGTTTATATCCCTAGAGCGTGTAGCTCGAGTAGATTTGGTTTTGCTAAGATGGAGCATGTTCAACAATTCTGGGTTGGACATGGCTCTGTACATTAGACAGAGATCGCCTCTGAGAAAGCGGTATGCAACAGAGAACACTCTTAGCTTTTTCAATCGTGCTGCATAGGGCAACCGTTTGAGGCCAGTAATCCTCTTGGTTAGGTACCTTTGTGGTCTCTCCAGCTGCTGGAGATGTCTAGCCTGGTACATTCTAACTGGCGCATTGTACTCAATAATGGGTCTGATGAGGGAAGAGTAGAGGGGCACCATTACATCCTTAGATCTTGATGCGAACCCTTTTGTGATCAGATGGGTCACATAGAAGGATTTTCTAACCACTTTGGCAACATGGTTATCAAGGGAAAGCTGACTATCTACTTGGGTCCCTAGATCCCTCATTTCTTCTTCAGATTTCAGGGGATTACCTCCTATGTTGTAGTTTGCGGGTACTCTGTTTTTTCCAAAGGGGATTACTACACATTTTTTTGCATTTAGCTTGAGACCATGGCTTTGACACCATGCATCAGTCTCATTTAGGCCCTTCTGGAGGATCTTCATGTCGGCCGGAGACTCTATTATAGCACCCAGTTTGCAGTTGTCTGCAAACTTAGTCAGCCACAGTCCTTCCGTGCTTGCCTGTACTTCTGAGAAGTATATGCCAAACAGGAGGGGCCCCAGGACAGAGCCCTGAGGCACACCACTCATTACTGGTCTGGATTCGGACATAGATCCCGCTACTCTTACTTTATGGGATCTGTCTGACAGCCATTTTGTGATCCATCTTGTGACATAAGGGTTTATGCCCAGGCTGGTGAGCTTATCAATAATACCTGAATGGGGAATGGTGTCAAATGCTTTAGCAAGGTCAAGGTAAGCCATGTGTACCTCCTTTCCCTTATCTATAGCCTGAGTAACTGTCTCAAGGAAATCCACCAGGTTCAGGAGGCATGCTCTGCCCTTGACGAAGCCGAACTGTGTGGGGTCCAGCGACTGGAGGTTCCCAATCTCTCCATTTATGAGTTCCATAATGATTCGCTCCATAGCCCTACAGATCAGACTGGTCACGCTTATTGGTTGGTAGTTCCCAGGGTCAGTTGTGGCCCCACCATTTTGTAGCGGGACCACCATTGCCATGCGCCATTCTATGGGCACATATCCTGTGGAGAGGCTGAGACTGAACAAGGTATTAGATTGCGGGGTTAATTCCTTTTGGAGCTCGCGTATGACACAGCCTGGGACACCATCTGGTCCCATGGAGGCAGTGCTTTTAGCTTTAGATAGAGCCTTGTTAACCAACGTATCAGTAATAATTGGACATAAACCATCCTTACCTGTAGCTGTTCAGCTGTATTTCTGGAGAAGTTCCACTGCTCATGATCATGCAAAGAAAAAGGGGGTATATCTATTAGTAACACATGATAAGTTATAAAGTGCTCAAACTGCCTCAGAAATAGAAAAGAAAAATCATTAGCTTCTGTTATGCACCCTTAGAGTAGTTTATAATGCAGTGTCACACAGTATAGCAAAGAAACAAAAGAGAGAAGACTCACTAAAAGGGGGGGAGGGCAAAGCAGAATGAGCAAATCATGAAGAAATGTACCATGCAGGAACACAATAATTATACAATGTCATCTCCAAAATGCCGAGAAACATGTACACTGATTGGCCAATCCAACTAGCGAGCGTGCACATTGTAAATCCAAAGTAACCTAAGTTACAAGTCCGGCCGCTAAAAAATCATGCAGCCCTGCCTTTCCTTTTCGGAGATGACATTGTATAATAAAAGCATTATTCACCTGTTCACATTTCACGAGAAGGGAGCAGTGAACGTTATATTAAGCAATTCCCCAGTCTCGTTTTTTTTTCTCAGCACCACATTGTCAGCACCCCCTTAAACTATTAGTATTACGTATATAAAAGTGCATATTGAATTAAAAAAAAAAAAGTAAGGCACTTTCAAAGGTATTACATCCCATTTGGCTAGTGAAACTTGAGAAGAATGAACCAAAAAAAAAAGAAACGGCTAGACCTTTCACTGTGAACAATGAATCCTACCCACCCCCAATCATCTAAGGTCACATTACGACTCCCTCATTGTGATTTGCGGTACACAAGTGCGAAAGAGAGCTCCCGCGCTGAAACTGACACTACATGACAGGGAAACATCATGCCTAGCTACATACGGGTCTGAGGCGGGAACGAGGAGAATATCTGTTTTACGATCATTTACTTATAAAGGAATGTGAAACTATGTACAAAGTGGCTTAATCGTCAATACCCTAGTGGCTTCTTTTGCCGTAGTTGTCGTAGTCTGAGAAAGTTTTACACAGCCAGCAAAGTAAGCGAGAACATAACATCTAAATGATATTTTTTCCATCTATAGTTGGTGTGATGGACGTAGAGTAGTGCAGAAGAGCAGCAGTGCTTCGGAGAATTAAGTTTACTGCATGGCAACAAAAGATGTACCAGTCAGTTTTTCACAAATGTTAACAGCAGATGTAAATCATACTTCTATACTGTAACCTCTCTATGAGGAATGTTCCTGATTGTGACTCTCAAAAAATCCACATTACAGGCTAATCAACACTGAAAAAGACTGTCACATATATACTGGTAATGTTTTAACAATAGCCATGATAAATTATTTTGAAACATTAATTCATCAAAAAAAAGCTTTTTATAAGTAAGAAGAAACAGTTATTAAACAATGTCACCTGCTATTGTTTGGAAAATAATTCTCAAAAGCTCAAGACAAAACAGAAGGGGCTGTGGCTAACTACATCAAAATGTGGACTATTTTATCTCACAAAAAGTGGAAGAGTGCAAAGTAAAGCAAACAAAAACCTAAACAACAACACAAACATAACACAACACAAAACTAACATCATTGTTACATTACAAAACAAAACAACACACTAAAACACACCACCACACATCCACAAATCTACACTACAGTTAAGCAAAGGTGCAAGTCCCCCTGCACCTCCATCCCCCCTACTTGTATATACTAACTCCGAGATCTCACAGAGGAAGACAGTAAACTCACACCCAGACATTCTACAGTCCCACACACACACACACACACACACACACACACACACACACACACACACACACACACTCACATACATCACACATATACAAACAGCAACACATCCAACACTTAGCACACATACTTTCACCTGCCTACCCTAACTCACACGTACAACATACAAACACACTCACATACACTCATACTCCCACCCAAAACCATTACAAAACACTCACTTGCCTTATATTCCACATAAATCCACACACTATACCGGACATCATCCAAACCACACACACTACGTTACGTAGAGTAAATCCATTACCGCAAGTTCAAGATATTCAAATTCGCGATTATGCACTTTCACAATTCTGAATATTCGCCTTTATGGTCTCGAGATACTGAAATTCGAATTTCAGTATTTCGAGATTATAAAGGAACCATATACAAATATATATATATATATATAGATATATATATATATATATATATATATATATATATATATATATATATATATATATATATACACAGATATAGATATATATATATATACATATATATATATATATATATACATATATATATATATATATATATATATATATATACACAGATATATTTATAGATATATATATATATATATATATATATATATATATATACACAGATATATATATATATATATATATAGATATATATATATATATATACAGATATATATATATATATATATATATATATATATATATATATATATATATATATATATATACACAGATATATATATATATATATATATAAATATATATATATATATATATATATATAGGGGACTTCCTTCCCAATGTTGAGAGATGTAACTGGACTTGCCGCTACAAAAATGTTTTTATGTTAGTTTTTTTACCTTTAGTGTGTCCTTCAGCCTCCCATGGTTTTTAGACATTTTGTGAGTCACTTACATGATAGGTGATAATTGACAGTGGAACCACAATATTAGTATGATGGCAGAATATAACTAAAATGTGTAGCATATGGCTTCATAGGTTCATACGTTGATACTAGGCTATCTGCCCTAGGGCATTTATAAGCCTAGCCAGAGTGTGTTTGGCTTTCGCCACCCTTTTAGATTAGTTGACTATGGCTCTGTATAGTAGGTCACAGAAGGTAGCCCTTTTAAGGTTAGTTTACTGTACCTCTGTCCAGCAGGGACACAGAAGAGATCCCAGGGGTAAACTTACGATCTCCCATCCACTCGTCAAGATTTCTCTTGAATAGGGTCAGTGAGGGGCTCTGCCTAACATGGATTGGGATTTTGTTCCAGAGTGAGGGGAGCCTCTGGGATATGAATCTGTCCCTTCAGCATGTCCTATTTATTTCTGTGCTGAAGTTCAAGTCCTTGGAGCGTGTAGCTCTAAGGGATTTGGATTTCCTGAGGTACAGCATGTCCATTAATTCTGGGTTGGACATGGCTTTATACGTCAGACACAGATCGCTTCTGAGTAGGCGGTACGCAACTGAGTAGAGCTGGAGTCTCTTTAGTCAAACTGCATAAGGCATCTGTTTGAGTCCCTTGATCCTCTTGGTGAGGTACTTTTGGTGTCTTTCCAGTTGCTGCAGGTGTCGGGTAAGGTACATCCCAAATGGGGCATTGTATTCAATTATGGGCCTGGTAAGTGATGAGTAGAGGGGCACAATGACCTCTCTTGATCTAGATGTGAACCCTTTCATGATAAGGTGGGCTGTATAGAAGGTCTTTCTAACCACTTTGACAATGTGATTGTCAAAGGAGAGATTGCTATCTACTTGGGTCCCCAAGTCCCTAATTATTTCTTCCGTACTTAATGGATTACCACCTATGTGGTAATTTGTGGGCACTTTGTTTTTCCCAAAGGGGATGACTATGCACTTTTTGGCATTTAGCTTTAGGCCATGGCTATGGCACCAGTTATCAGTCTCTGTGAGACCCCCCCTTTTGGAGGATGCTTGTGTCAGCTGGAGAGTCGATTATGGCACCCAGTTTGCAGTCATCTGCAAACTTAGTCAGCCATAGTCCACCCGTGTTAGCCTGTACCTCAGAGAAATATATACCGAACAATAGAGGTCCCAGGACTGAGCCTTGTGGGATGCCACTTGTAACTGGTTTAGAGTCTGACATAGCACCTGCTATTCTGACCATGTGGGTTCTATCCCTGCACTAGTTTGCAACCCATCTTGTGACATAGGGGTTGATATTTAAGCTGGTTAGCTTATTTATGATGCCCAAATGGGGTATTGTTTCGAAGGCTTTTGTGAGGTCCAAGTAGGCTGTGTGGGGACTACCTTCCCTTCATCTATGGCTTTGGTAACTGTTTCAAAGAAGTCGACCAGGTTCAAGAGGCAAGATCTGCCCTTAACAAAGCCAAACTGGGTAGGATCCAGTGTCTGGTGGTTTCCAATGTCTTTGTTTATGATTTCCATGATGATATGCTCCATAGCTTTGCAGACCAGGCTTGTCGGCTTATAGGGCGACAGTTTCCAGGGTCCGTTGTGGCACCACCTTTGTGGAGTGGGACCACTGTTGCTGTATGCCATTCCTTGGGTACATATCCTGTAGTAAGGCTGAGACTGAACAGTGACTTTATATGAGGGTTTAGTTCTTCTTGGAGCTCGTGTAAGACGCAGCCCGGGACACCGTCTGGTCCCATTGATGCTGTGTTTTTTGCTTTGGAGAGGGCAGCTCTCACCTGTGCAACTGTGATCTCAGGAAGGCGACACTCTGTTGGGATAGACATTTGCTCTTTTGGGGGTGAAAGGGGGGGGGGGGAGTTTGCACTGAACCTTTCTGCCAGGATGTTGGCAATGTCTGTGGGTTCAGTGTATTTTTTGTCATTTTGCACTATCTCAGAGCATATCTGGGAGTTGCCTCCCAGGTTCCTGACATAACTAAAGAAGGTCTTGTGATTATCTTTAGTGTCTTGTGCAATTCTTTTTCGAAGCTGGCCTTAGATGATTTTATGAGGGATCGTAGTTTCTTGCTAGTACTGATCAGAGACGCCTTCCCTTTTTGGGATTTTGCTCGATCATGTAGTAGCTTTCGCCTTCTGTTGTATAGCTTATTTATGGCTAGGGTCCACCAGACAGGTATCCTGCCTTTGGAGGAGTGAGTCTTGGTTCTATTTGGGATAGCATGCTCCATGCATTCCTGTAGGTGTCCATAGAATGCTTTTGTAAAGGATTCTGCATTTTGGGCCGTATTTTCCACTGGCCAGGGGGCTTTGAAGGATTCCACCTCGGTTTTGAGAAGTGTGAAGTTTGCTTTTGAGAAGGTCTTCACCGTGGTTTCCCTGGCTGGGGGTGGGGATGAAATATGGATGTCCAGTGACATTTGTTTATGGTCTGATCTTACCAAATGAGGGGTATACCTCTGGTGTGGAACATAGAGACCCCATGTTGGTGATGACCAAATCCAATATGTTATCTCCTCTTGTGGGAGTGGTGACCAGTTGTTCCATAGCATTTGAGTTTATAAATTCTAGGAACCGTTGGGCGAGGGTGTTTGGGCTTGAGTAGTTTTCCCAAACAATGTTTGGGTAGTTGAAGTCACCCAATATAATGGTGTTTGGAGAGACCTTCATATTCTCCAGTGTTCTCAGGAAAGCTGAGTGGGGTTCCTGTGTTTGGGAGGGTGGTCTGTAGCAGACTACAAAATGAAAGGAAGTTTTGCCCACTGTTAGTAGCACATGGATGGTCTCCGATGCTTCGTGCAGTGCCACTAACCTGGAGTTGTGGGTATCTTTGATAAATATGGATACTCCCCCTCCTTTTGTGGTTCGGTCCGAGTTTTGCGGCAGAAAAGCATGGTATGATGTATAACCTGTTAGTGCTGGGGTGCTCTTGGGAGCCTTGAACCAAGTTTCTGTTACTGCACAGATATCAATATTCTCCATACTGAGGAGAGTCTCGAGTGCGTGCATCTTGAGGTTTAGACTTCTGGCGTTGAGCAGCATTACCCTTAGTTTTTTTTTCTTTGTGTTGTCTATGGAGGTGGGTTTGTCTTTTGAGCCTTGCCTAAAAAAGGCACTATGGGGGAGGCAAGAGCCTTGGCCAGTATTCGAAAACCCAGGGGTGACAGGTGCAAGCCATCCCTAGCGAAGCAACGTGGCTTGTCAAGCATGTCATCACAGGCTGACAGACACTGGATCTCCTTTGAATGACACCAATACTTTAGCCAATTGTTAAAATTGATTATTTTGTCTTTATACTGTGGCATCATTCTTGGTGAGGGCAAGATGCTACTCAAGGTCAGGGTCATACCGGCCTGGGCTACATGATCAGAGAGTTCTTCTATGTCTCTTTTCATGTAGTCCAGGGAGGTACGTCTCAGGTCATTCACACCAGCATGGACAATGACGGAGTCAAATTTGTACTTGCTTTGGAGTGACCCGAGTGCTTGTGTTATGTGGCGGATCCTGGCACCCGACAGGCAGCTTACAGTGACCTTCTCCTTGTTCAGTCTGGTGAGTGGGCCGTCAGTGTGTCTGACAATAGAGTCACCTAATTACAAGTGTATTAGGTGTGTTGTTTAGCCTTAAGGGCTGTGACTGCGTGGCACACTGACTTTGTGAGCTATGTGCTACATGGGTATTGTTTCATGGTAGGGGTTGCTTGGATGTCTGCTTTGGAGGTCTCTGCTACTTAGGCAGATTTTTATTTAGAGCCTCCGAGTATGTTGTGTGTTTATGTGTTTGGTTTGCTGATGCGATAAGTCTATGTGAGGCTGGATTTGTGGTGTGTGTGTGGTTACCTTCTCCTCCTGACTGGCTGTGCCAGTACTGGGTTGAGAGAGCTCAGCCTCCAGTCTGGCTATATAGTTGCATCTCTCACATATATTTGAGCTTGTTGGGAGGAGGAGAGGGCGGTCTGTATACATAAGGCAGTTGTAACATTGCCTCAAGATTCCCAGATTCACCAGCTGGACTGGATGAATGAAAATGTCATCCAAAAATCTTGTGTAATACTTAAAGGTATCAGAAAATTTGTTATCTCTAAACACGAACTCCGACTCCCAATAGGCCATTACCAAATTTGCTATACTTCCTCCACAAGGGGACCCCATAGCTACTCCCAATTTTTGTAGATAGAACTCGTTTAGAAACGTGAAGTAGTTGTTAGACAAAACTAAGTCTATAAGGACCGACACCAAATTGATTTCACTACTGGGTGCGTTGTGTTTTTTAAGCATCAGTACCACCCATTCTAAAGCTATGTCCTGAGGTATACTGGTGTAAAGATCCTTAACATCAATAGTAAGGAAATTGTAGTTCTCATCATACTCCAGAGTACTAATGCTTTCCAGAAATGACCAAGAGTCTTTGCAGATTTGAGGCTTGTTTACAAGATATTTCTGCAAAATGGTATCCAAGGCTCTGGCACAAGAGTAGGTAGGTGAACCCCTGCTGTCCACTAAAGGTCTCAATGGCGGATTTTCAATACTCTTGTGAACTTTAGGGATACCAAATATGCAAGGGTATCTAGGGTATAGTATTCTCATGTAGTTGTAAGTTTTTTGGTCTATACAACCCTCAATAAACAAATCCTCTATACAGTTCCTAATAATGCCATAAGCTCTATTTACTTCAGAGAGTGTACTGTGAGTACATGCCTCGGTGTTAAGTAACTCAGACATCCTATGCTGGTAGTCGGTCATACTAAAAACCACAAGACCTCCACCTTTATCAGGTTTACAGTACCTAAGACCTTGTGATGAAAAAAAGTTTAACAATTCTCTTTCTTCTTTACTCATATTAGAAAATGAGCTCCTCCCATTTTTGTATGTGTCAGCATGTCTAACATCAAGTTCACAACATTTCTCGAATAAATCAAGTACAGGATGCAAGGGGGGATTATATGAGCTAGGCACATGAAACCTATCATTTAGGTCAATTTCAAAAATATTTCTCATTAACACATGAAAATTTAATTTTCTTACAAAAGATTTAATATCCAAGATGGTATCTGCCATATTCCATGGTTTAGATGGAATAAATGTAAGCCCTTTAGATAGTAAATCGACCATGTCAGAACTAAATTGGGTATCACTATAGTTATACAATTTGAAATCACCTGCTCCATTTAAAATAATAGCAGGTGTACCAACAATGACATCATGAGATTCAGAAGTACTGGAATGAGATAAAGAAGTAACATGGTCGGTCGTGACCAAATCAGTCGAGTCCTGATCTAAAGTCAAATTCAACGGCACCCCAACGTTAGTTAAGGGTGTTACTTTCTGTAATTGTTGTAAGTCCGTTTGTCCTTGAGTTGGGGTTGTTGATAATTTTTCTGCTTCGGTCTGGCCCCTGTTATGGGGCCTTCCTGAAAATTTAGGTCTTGCCGACTCGCCTTGTCTACATGGGCACTACGCAGTCTGTGACGCCAGGGAGTACCCCTCCCACCTTGACCATGAAGCTCAGAGGGGCTAAAACCATGGTTGTTGTTATTAAACCCTACTTCATTATCATTATCACCAATTTCCTGTGGGAAACCGTTCACATTTCCATTAAGTTGGTAACCTTTTTTGGATTTAACCATGTTTTTACCCCAAACTTGAGCTGTTGGTGGAATAGGGTATGCGGTGATCAAATTATATGCTTTAATGTCTCTTTCCAGTTTTTTAATTTTATTAGATTCCAATTTAGACAAATGGTGGTCAATACTATTAAAGATGCACTCATATTCATATTTATATCTTCCAAATTCATAATGGGCTTGGATACTTTCATCCAGATCAGTCACATAACAAGATAAGTCTTCCACCCATATGGAATAGTGTTTAATAATAATTTCTATCAGCTCAAACCCTTGTCGGTCAAACAGTCTAATCAGGTCCATGTGGAAAGCAGATCCACTCTCCAAGCCAGTAGGATAAGAAACACGTCTCAGACCTTTAGGAATAACCTTTCTGTTCAAGCATTCACAAAAGTACGATATCTCAAGTTGCAGTTTTTTAAGTTTCACTAAACAAGAGTCAAACAATTTGAGCTTATTACTAATCAAGTTTTCATCCATCTCAGTATTTTGTTCGTTTGAATTTTGAACTAAATTAGGGCTGGACCCGCTAGTAAAGTGGAAACCATTCTTTAACCAAGCAGTAAATTTAGAGTAGTTTTTTTTTTTACCTTTTGGAACCTGTAGTTCATTCCCGTCAGATCGACCTGGTTCCCCTTGACTTAGTTCGCTGACTCTATTCCTAACCGTTGAGAGCGGAGATTCGCTTGTTTGTAAATGAGAACTTAAAATAAGGTTGGAAGTCTGTTGGCGGCTTTCAGTGTAAGTGATCCTCTGACCTTCAATATTTGTACCAAAAGAATCACCAACTGTTGATTTTTTTACTGTTGTCAGAGCCACATACTATTTGAGATGAACAGTCCACATTATTTGAAACGCCTAGTATAGTCCGATTAGTGACCTAACCAAAGGCATACATACAAGTCATAGGGTAGTACGGGGAATTTATCAGGTATGTATTCGTTCTGCTGGAGGGTACACATCAGTTTTTGCTGTGGTATGGTTATGGCAATGAGATAACATACAAAATTAGATAATTTACAACAAGCAAACAATAACTGCACCACAAACAAGTGAGGCAGCAGCAGCAGTTACCTTACAAGAAAAATAATAAAGGAAAACAAACAAACTTCATGAGATAACATAAACCATCCTTACCTGTAGCTGTTCAGCTGTATTTCTGGAGGAGTTCCACTGCTCATGATCCTGCAAAGAAAGAGGGGGTATATCTATTAGTAACACATGATAAGTTATAAAGTGCTCAAACTGCCTCAGAAATAGAAAAGAAAAATCATTAGCTTCTGTTATGCACCCTTAGAGTAGTTTATAATGCAGTGTCACACAGTATAGCAAAGAAACAAAAGAGAGAAGACTCACTAAAGGGGGGGGGGGCAAAGCAGAATGAGCAAATCATGAAGAAATGTACCATGCAGGAACACAATAATTATACAATGTCATCTCCAAAAAGCCGAGAAACATGTATGCTGATTGGCCAATCCAGCTAGCGAGCGTGCACATTGTAAATCCAAAGTAACCTAAGTTACAAGTCCGGCTGCTAAGAAATCATGCAGCCCTGCCTTTCTTTTTCGGAGATGACATTGTATAATAAAAGCATTATTCACCTATCCACATTTCACGAGAAGGGAGCAGTGAACGTTATATTAAGCCATTCCCCAGTCTCGTTTTTTTTCCCAACACCACATTGTCAGCACCCCCTTAAACTATTTGTATTACGTATATAAAAGTGCATATTGAATTAAAAAAAAAAAAGTAAGGCACTTTCAAAGGTATTATATCCCATTTGGCTAGGGAAACTTGAGAAAAATGAACAAAAAAAAGAAACGGCTAGACCTTTCACTTTCACTGTGAACAATGATTCCTACCCACCCCCAATCATCTAAAGTCACATTACGACTCCCTCATTGTGATTTGCGGTACACAAGTGCGAAAGAGAGCTCCCGCGCTGAAACTGACACTACATGACAGGGGAAACATCATGCCTAGCTACATACCGGTCTGAGGCGGGAACGAGGAGAATATCTGTTTTATGATCATTTTTTTATAAAGGAATGTGAAACTATGTACAAAGCGGCTTAATCGTCAATACCCTAGTGGCTTCTTTAGCCGTAGTTGTAGTCCGAGAAAGTTTTACACAGCCAGCAAAGTAAGCGAGAACATAACATCTAAATGATATTTTTTCCATCTATAGTTGGTGTGATGGACGTAGAGTAGCGCAGAAGAGCAGCAGTGCTTCGGAGAATTAAGTTTACTGCATGGCAACAAGAGATGTACCAGTCAGTTTTTCACAAATGTTAACAGCAGATGTAAATCATACTTCTATACTGAAACCTCTCTATGAGGAACGTTCCTGATTGTGACTCTCAAAAAATCCACATTACAGGCTATTCAACACTGAAAAAGACTGTCACGTATATACTGGCAATGTTTTAACAATAGCCATGATAAATTATTTTGAAACATTAATTCATTACAAAAAAGCTTTTTATAAGTAAGAAGAAACCGTTATTAAACAATGTCGCCTGCTTTTGTTTGGAAAATAATTCTCAAAAGCTCAAGACAAAACAGAAGGGGCTGTGGCTAACTACATCAAAATGTGGACTATTTTATCTCACAAAAAGTGGAAGAATGCAAAGTAAAGTAAACAAAAACCTAAACAACCACAACACAAACATAACACAACACAAAATTAACATCATTGTATAATAGCAATAACCCATGGTTGGGTGTGTGTAATGCTGGATTTACCCACGGTTGGCTTTGTTTGGTCACTCGGGCTTCGTGACCAAACCACGCCAACCGTGGGTAAATCCAGCATTACCCACACCCAGCCGTGGGTAATTGCTATATTATACCATGACCCCCCCAAAACGTGCATGCTGATTGGCCAGCGTGCCCATTGTAAATCGAGTTATACTAATGGAAAAAGGTCCGGTCGCCCGGACTTTTTTCCATTAGTATAACTCGTTTTTTTAAAACACTGTCTCGCTATGTGCTTCGCCCTCGGGACCAAACCACGCCAACCGTGGGTAAATTTAGCATTACCCACACCCAGGCGTGGGTTATTGCTATATTATTTGATGTATACTATAATTAATGTTACTGAAGTCTTACAAGTCCAGAAATGAAAATACAGTTCTGTAACTAGGTTAGGCATTTTGTTGTGTCTGTGTGAATGGGTATGTATATGCCTGTGTGTTTGGACATCTATAACCTTATCTAATCCTGCATCTGCTCTTATTAGGTTTTAGGTCTTAGATTTTTCCAGACTGTGTTATTTACTAGGTTTTAGGATTTCTAGTACTTCTGTAAACTGCTGCATTATTTTGTAAATCACTATTGTCCTAGCAGCATTATACAACACATCAGTTCTTGGATAAACCTAAGCTGTACTCATAAATACACTGATGTTTAAATCTAATCTTACATCCAATGTCTGGCACATTTTAAATGTAACCTTACATCCAATGTTTGGCATGTTTTATACAAACTGCTGTTATATGAATTTTTCCATTTTTTATGGCTTTCACCTGAGTCATCTGAAAAGGGTCCTCAAATAACAGGCCACTTACCCGATAACACATATAAATAAATAAGTGAATCCTAAACTTTGATGGCTGGATCTTACAAAAACACATATCTGATCTACAGTACCAGATACTTTGTCCATCATTCTGTCAGCATCATCACAAATCTCTCACCATTTTGTCATCAAATTTCTAAGAACTGATTGAAATAATTGCAGTTACTGTGATATCCCCTCTCTGGGCCAGTAATCAAGGAGCCTGAATCTTCACCACTGATACTGGAGAGGGACATTTGGATACATGCACTATTTCCAGATACAGACCTCTCTGCATCAAGATCAGTTTCCCTTAAGATCACACAGAGAACAGACTCAGCCTGGGGTCTGCGTTTCTATCTCTGTCTCTCCCCAGGTCCCCAGTAAGGCTCCCCACTGGCACAGTTGCAGAGTTAAGTCCACAGCCGAGTGTCCAAGCCAAGTCGTCCACCACTCTCTCTGTGAAACCAGTGCTTCTTGTCCCTGCTCCAAGTAGCTGACACACACTCTGAGATGCAATTTTTCACACACACACACACACACACACACACACACACACACACACACACACACACCTGGGAAAGGCTAGCACAGATTACCTGCTCTCCCAACTTTGCCCAGACTATAACGTAGATTCACTGCCACCAGTCAGTGACTATAAGGCTCTTAAAAGGGTATCAAATTATGCTGAGTGAAGTTAATACTAATACAAATGGTAATGTAGACCAAACAGCCAGCCTTTCAGGACTGGCCAGAGTTATCACCAAATAAATATATGCAAACACTCTTGAAGCTTAAAACATTTTCTGAAAGGACCAGCCACAATGTAAAGTTTAAATATATGTAATAATAAATAATAATAGGACATGAAAATACTAAATATCTATTTACAGTAAACACCACAGTTTCAACCACAGGAAATATTAAAGTAACACAGATGAATAGATTCACACAGACACAGAGAAACAGCACTTAACTAATTTCACTATATTTTCCTGACTAACCAAAGAGTTACTATTCCCCGGTTCACTTACTAGATCAAGGCATAATGAAACAGGTGAGAGATCCTTCTATGTCAGGTTCCAAGAAACAGACTACCCAGTCTGACTGAGAGACTTCTCAATACAATAACTAAACATTTCTGGGATAGCTTACAGAATGACATCACATCTGGTCATCCGACTCAGTTTACCACACTTTCACCATCATTAGAAGTTGCTACAATTTTAGCACCTATGTATTACCATACACACAGATAGAGCTTTGCTCAGATCTTCTGCATCTCCTAGAAGTCATAAAACAATTTCAAACCTCTACCTTTCCACAGTAGCAATTAGCTCCCTGCTAGAGACAATATAGAAGACTTTCTAATACTTGGTTTCCCAAACACTAGGTCTGGCTGCAACCAGAACTGTAAGATACAATTTTTATGGCCTAATTTAATTTCAGCTATTTTTTAAAGTTAGCTGGAACTGAGATTAACCTCTTCTCTTCTGGTATTCTCTGTTAAAACATACACATTTAATTCAGTTACAATACAGTCAGGACCCACTGTTGGTAACATTTTAACACAACTTTAGAAATATATTTTCAACACAAGCATCTGTACAAATCAGTTTGATATACACATGACATATAATTCTTTACAAAATTCCAGCTAGCTGTGCTAGCATATGTTACACAACCACTGCCCTACTTCTTCTGGCATGGCTGGCACCTCATATCATCACCTCTCTCCCCCTTTTGAAAACTCAAGGTAGTTTTACAAGCGCCCCTTGAGAAACATTGCTTAAGAGGAATGAGCCTATCTGGGAATAACATTATCCCACACCCTGTCATGAGATCCCATCTGCCTTGGCATTGCTGACCCCAGTACAGTGCTGCACTGTTATATGATATGCCTGCAACCCTAGGCTACACCATAGTAACTTGTCATTTTCCTGGCTGGCTTCCTGTAGCCATAGATCCCCTAACACTCCTACTGCAAATACTCGACACCAGGGACTCCCTATCATGGTAAGGCTTCATCATGTTAGCATGGTACAGTTTGTGTCCCTGCCTCCTGCCAAGCAGTTCTACCATGTAGTTATCCTCACTGACCTTAATTACCACTTTGAAGTGTCCCTCCCAAGCTGCCTGCAGCTTACTGTGTCTGACAGGAATGAGAACCATCACCTGCTGTCTCACAGCATACTCTTGGGCTCAAGCATTCCTGTCAAACCAGATATTTTTATGCTGTTGGGCTCCTGTTGGAATTTTCTGGACTAAGCCCATGAGCTCCCTAAGCCTTCTCCTGAGGTTTAGGACATTTATTTATTTATTTGCTGTTGTTTAACCAGGACAGTCCATTGGGCCCAAAGAACCCATTTTCAAAGGAGTCCTGGGGAGAAAAGCTCCACATACAGATTATACAAAGATTATGTTACACAATACATAAAATACAAAGATTAATTTCAATATATAGATTATATAGAGAAAACATAACTATCAAACAAAACAAGTAATAGAGGCGAAATATAAAAAGAAATAGTATTGTGTTTTTTTTTTTGTTTTTTTTTTTACTTGGTACAAGTGAGGAGTTGAATGGTGGAAGCAAGCGTGAATTTGCTAGCTGGGAATGGAAAAAGAAAGAGGAGTAGTGGTAGAAGTAGGGTAGGTTATGAAGGATGTGAGCAGGAGCATTCCCATAACAGACTCCTTGTGGGGTTCACACTCACCCTCCCACTCATCACAAATCAAATCTACAGCCCTCCCTCACCCTATGCCCATACAGCAACTCAAAGGATGAAAAACCTGTGGATTCTAGGAGTACCTCTCTGCATGCAAACAGCAGATGGGGCAAATATTTGTCCCACTCTCTCAAACTAGTCTGCAAATGCCCATTGCATGGTCTTTAGTGTAGAGTTTAACCTCTCCACAAGACCATTAGTCTGGGGATGGAAGGGGCGGTCTTTATGTGCTTCACCTGACAGTGCTTCCACAGACAAGTCAGCAGATCTGACATGAAATTGGAAACTCTGTCAGTCAGTATTTTTCTTGGGAAACCTACCCTGCTGAAAATCTATAACAAAGCATTTGCCACCTTCTCTACCTCAATGGAGGACAGAGCCACCACCTCATGGTATCTAGTAGCATAATCTACTAACACCAGGATATATTTCTTCCCTGTGGAACTTGGGGTACTCAGTGGCCCCACAATATCCATAGCTACCTTCTGAAATGGCTCCTCAATCACAGACAAAGGCATCAAAGGAACTTTGACCTAGTCTCCTGCCTTTTCTACTTTTTGGCACTGCTCACAGGTACTATAGTACCCTGTTACACCCTTACAATCCCAGGCAGAGAAAAATTATGCATAATGCATCTCTTCATATGCTTTATGTCTATATGACCTGCCAAAGGAATCTCATCAGCTATGGCTACAACTGCCAGACAGTAGGCTCTAGGCATTACTATCTGCTGTATTACCTCACCCTCTAACCCTCCCTCGGGGGTCCACTCGCTATACAGTAACTCTTTGTTCTGGTATGCACATACCCCCTTTCTTTGAGAATCAGGTGCATCCTTAGCTACCTCCCTCAAGCCCTGTAATGTAGGATCTGAGAGCTAAGCCTGTTTCAGCACTTTTGTGACTCTTCTCAGCTCCCCTTCCACAGAATGTCTGGTATCCTCCGACAGTGGTGCCTCACTGTCACCCGGGGTATTACCACTCACCTCTGCTCTTGCAGTCATTCTGTCCAAGGGAATATCAGTACCTACCAGCAGCTGTGGCTCACCTTCAGGCTCACTGCTACAAGGTTGCTCCCTCCCTGAGATAGCCACCTCACAAGTTCTGGCTTCAAGTGTGGTGTCTGTCTGGGTCTCCCCTAGGCTACAAGACCCATATATACCTGTCTCCAAGCCTGACTGCGTGTCACTGCATGCACACAAGGTACTGCATTATCAAAATCATTCTCTATCAGCACATCTGCAGGGATATTCTCAAACACACCTCCTTACTTGCTTACTTTTCCACCCTCCCAGTCAAGGTGAACCCTGGCCAAAGGCATATGGAATGGGGTCCCTCCTAAAATTCTGACTTGAGTGGACTCCTCAAGCAAGTACTGTTCCTTTTTAACCACTGCAAGCTTCACAAGGGTTATGTCAGAGGCTGTCTCTCTCTGAGCAGTGGCTTCTTTTCCATCCACTAAGATTGGATATAAACTTTGGTGATAATTTGGTACTGTTATCACCAGACAACTCACCACTGGCATGCTGTTATTCCCACTTGCTGGCTCCCCACCTTGCCTCTGTGGACATCTATAGCAGGGGTGTCCAACCTTTTGGCTTGCCAGGGCCGCATTGAGTGAAAAGAAATTGTCTTGGGGCCGCATATAAAATATATCATATAGTTAACTCTTTTGCTGCCACGGGAGACCAAAGTCGACCTCCTGGCTGTACTGTAGGTGCATTCGAACAATTAATAAATGTAATAAATGCCTAATATTTGCCTTAATATTCTAATTCTCATTCTGATTTTAATTCTTTAATCTAACAGTTAACTCTAACATCTTAGTTAATATATAGATTTTTAACAAATAAACAGATATTCACTACAGCACTAGCATTTCTCACTGGGAAAACCACTCCAGCAGTCCATCTACATACAGTGTCAACATTAGCAGTCCTACAATACTATAATCCACAAAAATAAGCCAACAAATTTGCAATAAAGTAAAGAATTCACATTGCTAACCAATAAAACAATTCTGAATAAACTACAAGAGGGTCTCACCCAAACAAATGACTGGTGCCAGAAACATGGCCTCAAGCTAAATGCCAAAAAATGCACCTTTGAGGAGAGTGATGTCCCCACAAATTATCACATTAATAACAATGTTGTAAGCACACAATCAGTTGTGAGGTGCTTGATCACCCAGGTTGATAGAAACCTGACTTTTGACCACCACGTTGTCTCCGTTATATGGAAAGCTTTTTACATGGCCCACCTCGTTAGTAAGGTTATCTCATCCAGGGACAAGGAGGTCATAACATCCCTGTATTCTTCCTTTACAAGAGCAATTATTGAGTGCAACACCCCTTTTGGCATGTGTCTTAGCAAAACACCATGCCAAAAGAAAGACTATAACCATTTCTGACAAAAAAAGGTCAAAGGACTGAGTTCACTTAGTTATCCAAACAGACTAAAAAGCTTCTTGCTTTCCTCTGTCTCTCACTGGCCCCAATAAATTTCATCACTGGCTTGCTTTCCAGGCTAAGAAAGATCCTGCCTTAAGAGACTTTCTCCACCTCAGAAATACTGGTTATATTTAAAACACTCACTACAAAGACCACAGCCTTCACTGCAACATAAACAAGCCACTTTGTATGGACAGGTTCTTGACAAAAACTTTCGACTTCTGTAAAAAGCTCCTCTCATTATCAAACAATGTAGTTCAACAACACTACAACTGGATGGATAGCCATGAATGTACTCCTTAAGTAAGTAGCATAGCCTTCATCAAACTGGAAGGAAAATCCACATACTATCCTTTCCCAGCTGGATGGCTAAGATCTAATATTGGTTACTCAAGTCTACTTGTCTAAGAAGAGGGCCTATTTAATTAAGAATTCCATTTGCAAAATATATTCAGTATACATATTAAATCTCTCTCTCTTATATACACACACACACAGACACACACACACACACACACACACACACACACACACACACACACACACACACAGAAAAGGAGTCCCTACTTGTAAAATAGGCAACCTCAGTAATCACATGACACAGTCTCACTGATTGAAATTGTCTGGAAGTCAAAATACCTGAAAAAAAATCATAATAGAGATGGATTCATCCATGCAATTTCCCACCACCAAAAGGACCATCAGTAAATCAACAAACAACTGCTCAGCAAAAATTAAATCAGTAAGAAATCTATAAACTCTCTTAAGATCATACTGGAGTAAACATATAACTTCCCTCCAATCTAAAGCCATTTGACATTCAGACATTTTAATTTATGCAGAAGTTATTCACAGACTGACCATTTACTAAGCTGTAATGCTGACCATCACTTTTGAAAAAAAAAACAAATTCCCACACTTTGTCAATAGCTCAAAGTGAAGAAAGGATTACTTTATTTATTATGTATTTATTTAATTTTGGAAAACATCTTTAAAACTGTTAAATTGATCACACACCCAGAAACACAGACAAGTTATTGTGATAAGTAAACCACAGACTGCTGCAATAAATCAGTCACAGCACACTATGCTTACGTCCGAACCAATGAAGCATACCTTTCAATTCCAAAAGAATTAAAGTAGCGTAATAAGAAAATTATTTGCAAGGTTACATGGCAGTTTATATTGGAAATAAGTGGAGATATTAAAAACGCTCTGTTTCTCATAATTATGCTGAAAAGTCTTCCAAGATAAATACAACCTTCTGATTTAGCATGGAACCATACCTCTCAACCTTAGAGCAGGAATTCTGGACAAAGTGAAAAATAAAATTGGGATACAGGCCCAAAATAGTTATGCATCACAGACACCATTGAAACAAGTGTAGCTGCAAATATTATACATCATGTATAATGTTTCTATCCCATTATTGTCAGTTGAGCATCATATGGCTCATTCAATCCTGCCTTCTTTTGCAACAAAGAAAACCATACTTTGAAATGACAAATCCATTGAAAATAATAAAACATATTGCTCCACATCTTGCACCTTCCTAAATGCAAACAACCTCAGCGGTTTCATTGAAACTAGGTCTGCTTATTTCCACAGAATGACACCGCTCCCTAATTAAGTCTAATGGTATACAATCTACCAGGATCTGGACTACCTGAAATAAATGAAATTATGGCCTATAAGTTGCAAGTGCACTTTGTTTAATTAAACTACATTTCAAAGCCCACTTGCTGTATTTTTTCAGTAACATCCCAATATCTATTTCCGGGTCACTTTACAAGACATTGGCAGTGGTAGACTTAGCATCCTCCAGATCCCTACAGGACCACACTCATACTGCTAACATTGTCCATTAAATGTAAATATTCATCCACTGTAAATGGCAAGAAGCTATGTCTTAAAAAAAATTATTTTTGGCATTCCTAGTACCCAAGTATCAGGTTTTGAAACAAAGAAACATATTCTCTGCAGTTTGTAAGTTCCTGTCTTTAATAATCATCTACTATTGCAGCACTCCCAACACAAACACACACATACACACTAAAACCCCCAACATTTAAAAAATGACATTGTGCCCACCCGATTTGCCAGTATTGATGATCCACCAAAGTTATGCTTACTGTGTCCAATCTACCACTGCTTAGAACCCACCAATGACAAGACAGTACTGGGTGATTTTTTTGTTTGTCAGAAAAACAATAAACTTTATATGCTACAGTCCCACATTAGTCAATCCACTACTGACCCATTAACCCTAGGCTGCTGTCTCATTCTTGCTTCCTGGGACTGCATTACCTTGGATGACTACTTTTATTTCCTAAGCAAAAGACACAAATTGAAAGATGAGGCAAAAATGCTAACATTCTTCAAAAATCCATACAGTTAAGAGGTATGATTTCATATTCAATACAACACTCTCCCTGTCAGAAAAGCTACATTTTAATGAAAGCGTACTTTTAATGTAGGATGCATTTGTGAGCTAACTTGTTTGTACGTTAGTCTCTTTGTGCATGTGTCTCTCTCTGTCTCTCTGTCATGCACGCACACACACACACACACACTTCTACTTTCACGCACACAAACATTCTGCTTTCATGCATGCACTCACTCACACCATACTTACCTATTAACACAGGTTAAGTGCTGTCTCTTTAAAAGGCAATGGCAGCAAATCCATAGACGGGTCCCTCTTCAGCAAGAACACACACATTGATTCTTTGGCACGAAATAATGGCGCGAACACACAGACCCTTCTTTGGTGCAAAAAAATCAAAACTAGAAGGAAGCTTTGGTGGATGCACACACCGATGTTAGAGTTACAGGTCACGGGCACGAAAAACACAACAAAAAAGTGTTTTGGGGCATGTGTAGATCAATGTTGGAGTTAGAGGTAGAGGGCCGCATGGCAAAGCTCTGAGGGCCGCAGGTTGGACACATCTAATCTATAGTATACATGGCCCCACTGATTGCATTTAAAACATTTAACCCTTGATCCTGGCTGTGTACCTGAACTTGTGGCTTTCCATTACTGGTGAACTCTGTTGGGGTGGTTTAGGCTGCCCATCATGAGTTCCCTTATATCCTTTTGCAGCAATGGGTATCCCTTTCATGTGCAGTGATGCCCTGCTTGCTAAGTAGAGATCCCCTTTTTCCCCAGCTCATCTGCAGAATTAAACTCTTGGTCTGCCAACCAGATTCTCATGTTTTCAGGCAAAGTGCTAAGGGCTTGTTCCCTCACCAAAAGGTCTGCCAGCCCTTCAGAAGTGGTGACCTGGCACCCACTCACCCACCTATGAAAATAAATGCTTAACTCAGCAATATAATTACACACACTGTTATATGCCTTGCATCTATGCTCACAAAACGTTTTTCAGCAAGCTTCAGGTGTTAACTTAAACCACTCAAGTAAACAACATTTGACTTTATCATAATTTAAACAATCAATATCAGACAATTTAGAAACAGCAGTTACAGCTTTACCATGGAGTACACAGGTCAGGAACAGTACCCGGAGCCATTGTTTAACATTATACTGTTTACATACCCTTTCAATTATATGAATAAAATTATCAAAATTATCACCATCTGTAAACTGTGGAAGAAATGCACTGACCTTTATTGCTTCTATGGTTTGGTTATCCCCTTCCCCATTATCTCCATGACCCTGGAAAAGAAGTCAACATCTCCTTCTCATGTTGAAGCTGCTTCTCTTTTTCTTCAGCCTTTAAACACTGCAATCTCTCTGGTGATTCTACTTTGACCTCCAAATACTGCAGTCTCTCAGCTGATTTTAATTCCATGCATTTGACCTCCAGTTCAAGTCTCTTTAAATCCAGATGGATTTTTAAGTCCTCTGAGGAAAAGGTGAGTTGTCCTGTTTCTGAGAACTGCATATTCCCATCAATAGACTGGTTATCCTCCTGGCTGCTGGTCTGAGTTGTGACTAAAGCTGAAATCATTTTCTCTTTAGTCAGGTTGGCATACACCAGCCCTTTGGCTTCACATACCTTGGCCAACAGGTTCTTTGTCAGCTTGCCATAATCCTCTGCTGACGTCTTAGCCTGCTTTCCTGGACTAAACTAAACTAACAAAAAATAAATAAATAAAACTGCTATGATATGAAACTCTTAATGTTTACTGTGTGGCTGCTGAGAGAATGCACACCTTTAGTGACAACTGCTTTCAGGCTACAGAAGTTCAATTAATATCCCACCACTGCCACCAAACTGTGACATCCCCTCTCTGGACCAGTAATCAAGGAGCCTGAATCCTCAACACTGATACTGGTGAGGTATCGAAGCTCAACATTCCTTGAAAATACACAGAAGCTCAATAGTCTTTGAGAAAATGTACAGAAGCTCAAAAGTCCTTAAAAATGACAGTTTGGCAGTTGGTGTAAAGGAGTCAGGCTCTAGGGTCCTGTATTTTAAGTACAGGGTTTGAGCCTGAATGAGTTAATTTGCCATCCCTAACTGGGACATTTTACACACACACACACACACACACACACACACACACACACACACCTTCTCGACTAACTTTCTGTTTTAGGGACAAATGACCTGTTCTGTTCTTCGTATTTGTCCAAAACAATGGCAACAGCAACATTACTAAATCAAAAACTTGCATGCTCCATTTCAGTTTAAATGTGCGAGTGTACTAAAGATGCACGTACTAACATTACTGAAAATGTACTCTGCATGCATCTTTAAAGAAGTCATGTAATGAACATAGAATGCACTTTCAAAGAACAAATGTAAGTTTTTGTGGCAGTCCCTCGGCTAGTGGGCACATTCCCTGGCTACTGCCCCCCCCCCAAGCCAGTGGGTCCTAGGAGACTGCCTAGGTTGTCTAATGCTGGATCCAGCTCTGAAGGATTAGGATGGACAGAGTTAAAATTTGAGTCAAAATCAGGGACATTTAAGAGGTATGCTGTAAGCATAAGCATTCTCAGCATTCATATGCCTTCAAGCACTGAATGCATATACCTTGTATATTTCTTTAAATGGATAACAGTATGAATGCAAACTTTCTAATAGTTTGCACATGCAGATTTTTCCACAAATAATGTTCTAACAAAAAAAAAATCTAATAAAGCTCTACCCGCAAAGAAAGTAAGCAAGTTGAATATATGAAATATGTAGGATCTAGAATTTGTATAAAAAATGTATTTCTACTGGAGGTGTACTTTACTCTTAGTTTCACCACTCTTGAGTTAACCTGTACACTTCTCCACTGTACAAATAGAAATGGGATCTAATCACTGGACCCTAAATATTCCATAAATTGCAAGTCTGTATAGTGGTCAAGAATATTCTATATAGTTTAAGGCCTTTAGGACCTACAGTAAAAAAATTTAATAATTTTCATTACTGATGACGCTTCATATATTCCAAGAGTAACTTGGCTAACAGTAGGATTCAGATAAGTATGCTAAAATCCATTTTGATGAATATTATAATATATATATATATATATATATATATATATATATATATAATTTAAATTATTTTAATTATTGCTATTAGCTATATTGTGATTCTTGCATGGGCTCTGAAGTTATGCACTTGTAGTAGGTTTTTCAACTTCTGAACTACATGTCAAATAGATCCCTTAACTTTCTGTCCTGTAATGTGAAGATTATGATTTTGCAATTCCTCAAGCTCATCCATACTGACTACTTGGAAATATGGATATCCATGGAGTACTGCAGTGTTATATTAACCTGACAAATGGAAGTGTCTGCTGCTTCTCCAATAATGATGAACTTATTACATGCATTCAGCATGGCTTTCAGCCTTCCTAACCAGTAGTGAATAAATGCATTGCAGTACAATGCTGCATTACTAATGTTTACATAGAGACACCGCCAATTTGTGCTGATGTTTTCTGGTATATGCATGTTTATTGCATCTCAAAAACAGGTAATACATTAGGTATGCATTTCTATTGTTCTAGACATATCAGGTTTCATCAGTAGTGTCATACAATGAGTTGTAACCCCCTCTAGACAACAATATAATTATTTAAATAACATAGTTTGATAACTGCATTAGTGATCTGCTCCAAACAGCAATGTTCTCCCTGATATTGTACTATTTTTTGGCACTCTGGTAACATATGTATGTCAAAAGTCACCAGTGTATGTATTACACTCGCATATGATTTACGAAGTCACCAGCATGCAGTACTCACAAAAAGTTGCTCACCAACCAGTATTCTGGCATTAAGGGTGGCTGCAACTCCCATGACCCTGGAAATTTGTATCAACCTGTTAGAAGCACCTAACAAGACAAGCAAGACTGGAACTTCAGCAAACTCTAACATTTCTGCAGTGGTGACAAGTCATGGAGGTATGAACAGACTTTTACAAACCATTAACTCAACATCCCTTAATTACTTCATGCCTACAATTAGGACACATGCCCAATAGAGTGAATTCAGACAAAGCAGCCTATTTAATATTGAATAAATTAGTTTTAACTGATTTAACCACTCTGTTTAGATTATACATGCAATGGCATGTAGCATTCCCTACAAAGCTGTGTCCACCAATGGACCTTGACTTTATGGAACAATGCTAACTTTCATGAGATTTCTGGACTATTCCACTTCAACTCTGTAACTCTGGAATAGTATGGTGAGGATGCAGTCCACTATAGTAATGACACGAGTTGAATTCACCTTAGCACCATTGTCGGACTATGCATATTATTATATATCCAAACAGGCATTTCATGAAACTTCTCATTTGTTTATTGAAAGATACATACAGCTGAATGATTCACTGCTTTATTTTCCATCTGGTAAAACTTGGTTTAGTGATGAAGGCCAATCTGGCTATTGATTACAGAGGTTTTTTCCCCTCAGAGATGTTTTATCCAAATCAATTTTCAAACTTATTTGAAAGAAATTATGTATTTTAGCTTACTTGAATGAATGGTTCCCTCTTAGTTACATTCAGGAGTACAGATCCTTTGATGTTGTGTATAAGGATATCATGCTTTTGTCATTGAAATTAATAATTAAAAAAATGTTGTAGCAGAAAAGCATGTCTCATCAGTCTATGAGTACTACAGGATTTGATTGGGATCAGTGTCATTTACATACAAGAGTAAAACACTGAACAGGCACATGTTAGCAGATTAGTTAAATCCTATGGTCTTCTAGTGACATTTTGACATACACCATGTGGTCATTTAAAATTATTTTCCTGCAGTACTTCTAAGCAAGTCTACTCATAATAATGAATTCAGTATCTATATTTGTTAATGACAGTAGATACCTGCAACTTGATGCACACACAGATGCCTATTCAGAACAACTAAGATTTCTGATTTTTCTGTATAGTTAAACAATTGTTGAAATGAAAGGAAAGCGACTCATGCTTTAGCTTTTTAATACTTCAATCATTGTAACACAAAGTAAAGGAATGTGCAATGTTTTTTTTTCTTGCATATCAATGACAAAAAATGCATCTAGCTGCTTTCTAAATGGCACCATAACTGATGCTTTTTACATATAGTATTTTATCTGGATCTTTTGTGGTGGTATTTCAGTAGGTGACATTTAAAGAACTGAAACGTCACATTGAGCTGTTCGAATATGCTCCATTGTACAACACTGTAATCTGCCAGAACTGGTGTTACTTTCACTTGTGATATCACCAAAACAGAAAGCCTGATGAAGGACTCCGATAGCCTGAAAGCAAGGAACTGTAAAACATGTATCACATAACCTCTGTGTTCCAGTAGCTTTGTGTTTTCCAAAATATATTAATCAGTTCTAATGAAGTATTTAATAATATACAAAAGTAGCTATAAAAGCATCTTCTAATTTTAATTGCTGAAAAAACAAATTTGGTAGAATTTAAGCATGACTCTAAATAAGACAATATTTTAATAGCTTTAGCACAGTTGTGTTAATACACTGTGTGTGTATGTGTACAGTATCCTACAAATCAAAACATAACAAATGTCTGAAAATGTTAATCAAGGGAAAATAAAATGATACTCAGAAGAGTGAGGAAAATAAATATGCATATCTCTGAGAGATCACAAGTTTAGAGATAACGGCCAATCTGGCTAGTAATTAAAGAGGTTTTTTTCCCCCAGAGATGTTTTATCCAAATCAGTTTTCAAACTGCCATCATAATTCAATTTCATTTTGTAATTGTTTAATATTACAGTTATGAGTCATGCAGAATAACAACTAAAATATCCTTAAAATAAAGAAACAGTCCTTTTTTATGAGACATTCAGCAGGACAATGCCAGGCCCACTTTCACATTTTTAAATTCTTCAACAAGATCATGTTACATTGTACCACCATATAAGCAATCAAGCATTCAAAAATGTATTATCATATGGAACTTGTAAAGAACCCAGAAACTAGACAAATGCTCGAATGAACATTTATTACATTTTTAAGGCTGCATTTTAGGAAATACTGTCATAACATGAGATTCAGAGACATACTGCGCACTGTGTGAGGTAAGTATGTTCATAGGATCATAGACTCACAGGAGGTTACTAGGCTATTGGCCCTGAGGCCCTTATAAGCCTAGCCAAGAATTTAGCCCATGTTTAGACAAACAAACAAATAAACTCCACCAATATGAGTACAAATGGTCTTTAATTTCAAAAAACACATAACAGAACATTGGTCATTTAAACCAGGGGAGCTATGTGTATTATGCAACAATTGCCACCAAAGTTCTCTACTCTCCAATTGAAGAAGTGTAGTATGACCACCCCTATGCCCTTGTAGTGCTTGTTCCAACACCCTAAATTTAAAGTGGTGGTCTGGATGTTCATTTATATGTTTCGCCAAAGCATTGTTTTCCTTATTTTTACTTGTACAATATTTATGTTCATAAATTCTCTCTCTAACTCTAGAGTGTCTTTTGAAATTAAATAATTTAACTAGATGATAAATATATTATATAATAATTTTGTTTTATGACAATTATATGGTTGTATTAATGTGGAAACCATATAGAGTATTAATGAAGTATAAAATGTTAGAATGTAAATGTATGCAGTTTTTAAAGGTATAATGGCAAGTGCTCTTTAAGAATTGTAAGTGATTTTAATTGCTTTCGGCATGTGATTTTTAAATGTACTTAAGGGAGGGGTGATTTCAGCAAATGTGTCTGAAGACGTTCATGGTTAAGAAGTATAACCCAACAAAAGCACTCATACATTAAGACTTTTTCATAGGATCATAGGAAGTTACTAGGCTATTGGCCTTGAGGCCCTTACAAGCCTAGCCAAGAATTTAGCCCATGTTCCAACAAGTCAGCACCCTATGCCACTGTCCAGCAGGGATGCAGGTGGAATCCCAGGGGTGTATTTTCTGTTTCCCATCCAGTTATCCAGGTTGCGCTTAAAAATGTTTAATGAGGGACTCTGCTTTACATGGAGAGAGAGTCTATCCCATAAAAAGGGTAGTCTCCGGGACACAAATCTGTCCTGCCAATGAGTCCTATTGATGTCACAGACCAGGTTGAGGTCACGTGTGAGGGTTACTCAAGTGGAACTTGATCTGTGCATATGCAGCAGTCCCATCACAGCGGGGTCTGAAATTGCATTGTATGCCAGACAGAAGTCAACTCTGAGCAGTTTGTAGGAGACTGAGTAGAGGGACAGGGCTTTTAGCCTATCTCTGCAGGGTAGATGTTTGAGGCTCTGGATTCTCTGGGTGAAGAACCTCTGAAGTCTCTCCAGCTGCTGCATGTGCTTTGTGAGGTACATGCCAAAAGGGGCATTGTACTCAATAATGGGTCTTATAAGGGAAGAATACATGGATGTTATGACCACCTTGTCCCTGGATGAGATATCCTTACTAATGAGTGGGTGGGTGGGAGGGTGGGAAGATGGTTAAGGTGTTACCTTGCAAACACAAGGTGCAGGGTTTGATTCTCACATGGGGTAATTGGCTATGTTTAAAATGGCCTGCAAGGGCAATTAGCCTAGACTAATCTATGAACCTATGAGATCGGCCATGTAGAAAGCCTTCCGTACAATGGAAGCAATATGGTGGTCAAAAGTCAGACTGCTATCAACCTGGATGCCCAACTACCTCATAACTGATTGCATGCTTAGTACCTTTCTATCAATGTGATCATTTGTGGGGATGTCACTCTCCCCAAAAGGGATGATGATACATTTTTTTTGGCCTTCAGTTTGAAACCATGTTTCTGGCACCAGTCATTGTGTGGGTGAGACCCTCTTGGAGGATGTCCACATCACTAGGAGAATTGATGACAGCAACCAGCTTCCAGTCATCTGTAAATTTGGTCAGCCATAGCCCACTAGGTTTGGCCTGCACCTCTGAGAAGTATATCCCAAGACCGATCACTGGGGTACACCACTTGTTATGGGTCTACTATTTGAGGTGGCTTCCCCTATTCTGACTAGGTGGGTTCTATCAGTGAGCCAGTTTGCTACTCATCTGGTAACATATGGATTGATGCATATTTGAAAGAATTTATCTATTATGCCTGAGTGGGGAATAGTATCAAAGGATTTGGCCAGGTCAAGGTAGGTGGTGTGCACCATCTTACCCTCGTTTATGGCCTTGGTGATTGTTTCAAATAAGTCGACCAAATTTAACAGGCATGACCTCACCTTGACAAAACCAAACTGTGTGGGATCAAGTGTCTGGAGGTTGCTTATGTCCTTGTTTATGAGGTCCATGATAATCTGCTCCATGGCCTTGCAGCAGGCTTGTTAGGCTAATGGGTCTATAAATTTCCTGATTCGGTGGACACTCCACATTTGTGCAAAGGGATGACAGTAGTGGTCCTTCACTCAGCTGGGATGAAGCCAGTACTCCGGCTTTGGTTGAACAGGGTGTTTATTGGTGTTGCAAGTTCCTGCCTGAGTTCATGTAGGATGCAGTCTGGGATGTTATTGGGTCCTATTGGAGGATGTATTTTTTTCCTTTGAGAGGGCAGTGATGACTTGCTCCCTAAGGGGAGGGGGCAGGTACTGGAGACTCCTGCTGCTGTGATCATTTGTATCCATGTTTAGACAAGTCAGCAGCCAAAGCCCCTGTCCAGCAGGGACACAGGTGGAATCCCAGGGGTGTATTTTCTGTTTCCCATCCAGTTATCCAGGTAGCGCTTAAAAAAGGATAATGAGGTACTCTGCGTGACATGGAGTGGGAGTCTACTCCACAAATGGGGGAATCTCTGGGACACAAATCTGCCCCGCCAACAAATCCTATTGAAATCACAGACCAGATTGAGGTCTTGTATAACAGGTTGCTCAAGTGGAGCTTGACTTACAGATATGCAGCAGTCCAATCAAGTCAGGGTCTGAGATTGCTTTGTATGCCAGACAGAGGTCACCTCTGAGGATTCTGTATAAAAATGAGTAAAGGGACAGGGTTTTTAGATGATCTGTGTAGGGTAGCTGCTTAAGGCCCTGAATTTTCCTGGTGAGGAACCTCTGTCTCTCTAGCTCCTGCATGTGCTTTGCGAGGTACATGCCGAAGGGGGTGTTCTACTCAACAATTGGCCTTATAAGGGAAGAATACACGGAGGTTATGACCTCTTTGTCCCTGGATGAGATACCCTTACTTATGAGATAGGCCATGTAGAAAGCTTTCCGTACAATGGAAGCAACATGGTGGTCAAAATTCAGGTTGCTATCAACCTGGGTGCCCAAATCCCTCATCACTGATTATGTACTTAGGACACTGTTATTAATGTGATAATATGTGGGGATGTCATTCTCCCCAAAGGGGATGATGATACATTTTTTGGCATTCAGCTTGAGGACATGTTTCAGGCACCAGTCATTTGTTTGATTGAAACCCTCTTGGAGGACATCCACATCATTTGGGGAACTGATAAATGCTCCCAGCTTGTAGCCATCTGCAAACTTGGTCAGCCATAGCCCACTGCTTTGGCCTGCACCTCAGAGAAACATATCCTGAATAACAGAGGCCCCAAGACCGATCCCTGGGTTACACTGCTGGTTACGGGTCTACTGCTTGTGGTGGCTTCCCCTTTTTTGATGAGGTAGGTTCTCTCAGTAAGCCAGTTTGCTACCCATCTGGCAACATATGGATTGATGCCTAGTTGAGAGAGTCTGCTATGCCTAAGTGGGGAACAGTGTCAAAGGCTTTGGCCAAGTCAAGGTTGGCAGTGTGCACCATCTTCCCCTCATCCGTGGCTTTGA
The DNA here is from genome assembly GCF_019279795.1 of Protopterus annectens. NCBI lineage: Eukaryota > Metazoa > Chordata > Ceratodontiformes > Protopteridae > Protopterus > Protopterus annectens. The sequence continues at coordinate 656,535,021 of NC_056748.1, forward strand.
TGACTGTCTCAAAGAAGTCAACCACATTTAACAGACATGACCTCCCTTTGACAAAGCCAAACTGTGTATGGTCGAATGTTTGGTGGTTGCCAATGTCCTTATTAATGAGGTCCTTGATAATCTGTTTCATGGCCTTGCAGATCAGGCTAGTTAGGCTGATGGGTCTATAATTTCCTGGATCGGTGGATGCTCCAAGTTTGTGCAAATGGATGACAGTGGTTGTCCTCCACTTGGCTGGGACAAAGCCAGTACTCAGGCTTTGGTGGAATAGGGTGCCTAATGGTGCTGCAAATTCATGCCTGAGTTCATGTAGGATGCAGCCTGGGATGTTATCAGGTCCTATGGATGCTGCATTTGTTGACTTTGAGAGGGCAGTGATGGCATGTTCCTAGAAATAAGGGGTGGGGGCAGGGGATGTCCTGATTTACTGATGGGGGGGGACAGAGGGGAGACATTTTCACTGAATCTGTCAGCCAGTAGATTGGCTATATCTACAGCATGTGTGTATGTGGTGTCCTTGACCACCAGTTCTGAACAGATCTGGGTGCTTCCTTTCAGATTGCAGACGTATGTGAAAAAGGCTTTATGATTGTCTCTAGTAGATGTGGTCAATTTGGACTCGAGGTTGACTTTAGAGGATTTCACTAGTGCTCTTATTTGCTCGTTCAGGCCAAGGAGAGATTGCTTCCAGTTGGGCACCGGCTCCTTCTTGGCCCTGGACAGCAATTGTTTCCTTTTGCTACATAGTTTATTTATTGCAAATGTCCATCAGACAGGTTTACTCTTTCTTGCAGAGGATGATTTTATCCTGTCAGGTATTCCTGATTCCATGCATCTATATAAATGCTTGTATTGTACTTCGGTGTAGATTTGGACATTGGTGCCAGTTCCTACACTGGGGAGGGGGGGGTGTGAAGCTGTTTACACCATCCCTCAGGAGGTTGCAATCAGCTTTAGTGAAGTTTCTTTGTTTGACCCTAGCTAGAGGGGGGTCAGTGACCGCTTTATGGACGGATCTTACCAGGGAGGATGATACTGTAGGGGTGCTGCAGTAGTTACTCATACTGGTTAATACCAAGTCCAAAATATTATCACCTCTTGTGGGGGTATCAACTAGCTGTTCCAAGGCATTTGCACTGATAAAATTGAGGAATCTCTAGGCATTTGTGTTCTGGCATAAGAAGTTTTTCCAGTCTATGGCTGGGTAATTAAAGTCACCCAGGATCAGGGTAAGGATTGAATCTTGATAGATTTGAAGAGGTCCAGACAGGTGGAGTGGGTATCTTGAATCAAATTTGGGGGCCTGCAGCTAGCTATGATTTGAATAGGGGTCATGTCAAAGGTTAACTGCACCTGGAGTGTCTCCTGTGCTTCATACTGTCTGACCAGCCTGGAGGTGTGTGTATGTGTGTCTGTGTGTGTGTGTGTGTGTGTGTGTGTGGGTGTGTCTTTAATATACATTGAAACTCCACCTCCTTTGGCTTTACTGCCCACAGTATGGGGTCTGAATGTATGACAGGATGAGTAATCAGGTAAGGGTGGGGTGCGCTCCGCAGCTTTGAACTAGGTTTCTGTGACTGCACAAATGTCAGCTTCTTCCAAGGTTAAGAATGCTTGCAATGAGTGCAGCTTCATGTTTAGACTCCTAGCTTTTAGCAGCATGACCTTTAATTTGCGTTGTTGAAATTTTTATGCTGGTACTATCAACCTCATGACTTTTCCTAAAAACGGCACTATGGGGAAGGCAAGGACCTTTGTCAGAAGCCTGAAGCCCAAGTGAGACAGATGCAGGCCATCTCTAGCAAAGCATTGTGGTCTGTTGATCATACCTTCCCAGGCTGTCAGGTACTGGATCTCCCTGGAATGACACCAGAAACTAAGCCAATTGTTAAAGTCAATCATTTACTGTTTGCACTGAGGCATAATTTTGGGTGACGGCAGAATGCTGCTTAAGGCTAGTGACATACCTGCCTGGGACACATATTCAGCAAGCTCAATCATGTCTCTCTTCATATAGTGCAGGGAGGTACATCTCAAGTTGTTCATGCCAATATGGACTATGATAGAGTCATAACAGTACCTGTTGTTGAGAGACTTGAGTGCGTGTATGATATGGCAGATTCTGGCACCTGACAATCAACTAACCGTGACATTCTCCTTATCCAGCCTTGTGAGAGGCACATCTGTGTGTCTCACAATGGAGTCTTCTATGATTACTATGTTGAGTTTATGGTTAGGCCTTAGTGGTTGCGAGACACTGGTGTGTGGACTATGCATAGTATGTGGTGTGGAGGGTTGTGGAGTTCTCATGTGTTTTTTGTAGTATTCGGGCTGGTAATGTTGTTATTGTACTGTAGGGGCGCTGTAGGGAATTCAACATGTAATGTTGGCTCTGTATTCTCTGGTAACTTGTTGGTTCCGGTGTATGCATGACTTGCAAAAGTTGTGAGCATGTAGCATAGGTGCGCACCTGGAGGCTCTTAATAAAGAAAGGCCTTACAACTCCAGAAACCGTGTGGTCTCCTTATTTCCCAGGATATAACATATTGGCGACGAGGATGGGATGCCTCTGAGTCCGCTGCGAGTGAAAACGGTGGGGTGCAGTTAATGTCGGACGACGAAGAGACTGGGCCTGCCGGAGTGATGTCTGGTTCCATGTTGGGGTCACTGGTTGCATACGACTGTCAGACACAGACCTGGGAGGAGTATTGTGAAGTGTTGGAACATTTTTTTGAGGCAAACCAGATAATGGAAGCGGGCCGGAAGCGAGCCATATTGCTGAGCTCGGTGGGCAGCAAGACGTACAGTCTGATGAGGAACTTATTGAGTCCGGATAAACCGGGGGACAAATCGTTCACGGAGTTGACGAGCTTGCTTCAGTCACATTATAACCCGAAGCCGAGTGCAATATTCCAGAGGTTCAAGTTAAATTCAAGGACTAGAATGGCCAATGAAACGGTAACGGAGTATGTCGCAGTGCTGAGGGAACTGGCACAACATTGTAATTATGGGGACAGACTGACAGAAATGCTACGAGATAGGCTCGTATGTGGCATTGCAGATGACCGCATACAACGCAGATTGTTAGCGGAGCCTGAGTTGTCGTTTGAAAAGGCCTTGAAGTTGGCACAGGCTATAGAGACAGCGAATAAAGACATTCGTGATTTACAACTAAGAACCATTGAAGGGGTGGGGAGCAGGAGTGCTACCCCTCTGCCAGTGCATAAAGTGGTCATGGAGCATAAATCACAAGGGAAGTCTGGTCAGTATGCTTGTTACAGGTGTGGAGGTGAACATCTGTCACGGAACTGTCGTTTTTTAAGTGAAAAATGTCATGCTTGCGGAAAAAAGGGCCATGTGAAGAAAATGTGCCGCTCAACGCCCTCTCGGGACCAGCCGAAAAAGGGGGAGGAAAAGAGCAGTATAATGGTCAGAAAGGGAAACCGAAAAATAAAACGGCAGTATGCACACCACATGCGTGAAGGTACAGATCAACAAACCAGGGCAGAAGAGGAAGTGTTTACTATGTTTAACATGAAAGAGGCCAGGTGGGAAAGAGTTGATCCCATTAAAACCCAGGTGGACTTAAATGGTAAAATGGTGCAGTTTGAAGTGGATACGGGGTGTAGTGTAACAGTTCTGTCAAAGGCTGAGTATGGGAAGTTATGGCCCAGAGAAGCTCCGGAGCTGCAGGACTGTTCAGTGACTTTGAGAACATATACCGGTGAAATAGTTCCCACATTGGGGATGGTGAAAGTGACTGTGAAATATAAAGACGAAGTCAAACAGTTGCCAGTCATGGTGGTAGCAGGTAAGGGACCAAACCTGTTAGGCCGGGCGTGGTTAAAGGTGCTGGACATGGGCTGTCTACAGCTCCATAAAGTAGAACAGCATGGGCTGACCTTGCAAGAGGTGATGGAGAACAACGAAGAAGTTTTCAAAGAGGAACTGGGGACCTGGAGGGGTCCACCAGCAAAAATACACGTGAAAGAAAACGTAACGCCAAGATTTTACAAACCCCGACCCGTACCATACGCAATGAAGAAGAAAGTTGAGTTTGAGTTGGAGCGACTCACTAAGCAAGGCATAATCGAACCAGTAAAGTTTGCGGAATGGGCCGCACCAATTGTTCCCGTATTAAAGCCAGATGGTACTGTACGCATATGTGGTGACTACAAGTTAACAGTGAACCAAGTCTCGAAGCTGGAGCAGTATCCCTTGCCAAAGGTGGAGGATGTGTTTGAAAAGCTGTCGGGAGGTGAAAGGTTTAGTAAACTGGACCTCAGTCAGGCATATCAACAAGTAGTGCTGGAAGAAGGGTCAAAGTCATATGTCACCCTTAACACACACAAAGGTTTGTTCCAAGTCAATCGTTTACCCTTTGGTGTTTCCTCTAGTCCAGCTATTTTCCAGAGAATAATGGAGGGACTGGTGGCAGGAATTCCGAAGGTGGCTGTGTATTTAGACGACATCCTGTTGACGGGTAGGAACATTCAAGAGCATCTGGAGACACTGAACGAGGTGCTGAGACGACTGCGAGAGGCAGGTCTGAGGGTGAAGCGGAGTAAATGTGCTTTCATGGCAAAGGAAGCAGAGTTCCTGGGTTACAAGGTGGATGCATCGGGCCTACACCCCCTCCCAAACAAGGTGAAAGCCATTCAACAGGCACCAGCACCCACAAATGTTACAGAGCTGAAAGCCTATTTAGGCTTACTCAACTATTATAACAGGTTCCTGCCAAATCTGTCAACGCTGTTAGCTCCTTTACATAAGCTATTAAGGAAGGAGGCTCAGTGGTCGTGGCACAAGGAACAGGACAGAGCGTTTGAACAGTCAAAGGAACTAATGCAGTCTTCAGAGGTTTTGGTGCACTACGATAGTCACAAGGACTTAGTTTTGTCATGTGATGCCTCACCTTATGGGTTAGGGGCTGTGCTGGCACACCGGATGCCAGATGGACAAGAAAGACCCATTGGGTTCATGTCACGAACTTTAACACCAGCGGAGTCAAACTATTCCCAGCCAGATAAAGAGGGTTTGGCTGTAATGTTTGGAATTAAGCGGTTTCACAAATACCTCTATGGCAGGAAGTTTACTATTTGCACCGATCATAAGCCTTTGTTGTCACTGTTCAACGAGATGAAAGCAGTGCCGCAGATGGTTTCTCCCCGCATTCAGAGATGGGCTGTAAAATTGAGAGCTTATGAATACGAGATTGTTTATAAGCCCGGGAAACACCATAGTAATGCGGACGCGTTGAGCCGTCTGCCGCTACCGGGGCATCTCCAGGAAGAGGAAGCGGAGGACCGAGTTTTGATGATGGAGGACATCACGTTGGTGTCTGCCAGGGAACTGAGTGAATGGACACGCAAAGACCCGGTGCTAGCTAGAGTGTTTCAGTGGGTCCAGCAAGGCTGGCCAGTCCAACAAACGGATCCAGTTTTTCGGCCTTATGAGGTGAGGAAAACAAAGCTGAGTGTGCAAGCTGGATGCGTATTGTGGGGGGCACGAGTGATAATTCCGTCCCCAGGAAGACGGGCACTTTTACAGCAGTTGCACCACGGTCATGTGGGCATCACCCGAATGAAGGCCTTAGCCCGAAGTTATTTCTGGTGGCCCAAGTTGGACCACGATATTGAAGTCACTGTGAATGAGTGTAAAACATGTCAACAACATCGCAACTTGCCTGTGGCGGCGCCACTACACCCATGGGAGTGGCCGAGTAGACCATGGCAGAGACTTCATATAGATTATGCCGGGCCTTTTATGGGGGCAATGTTTTTGATAATCATGGATGCTCATTCTAAATGGATGGATGCCTATCCAGTCAAAACACCCACTTCCATCATTACCATTGAATGCTTGAGGAAGAGTTTCAGTAGCCAAGGACTACCAGAGACTATTGTATCAGATAATGCTTCATGTTTCACGAGTGAAGAGTTCAAGGGGTTTCTGAAAAAAAATGGCATCGTACACATCACATCAGCACCTTACCATGCAGCTTCAAATGGTTGTGCTGAAAGGGCTGTTCAGACTTTTAAAGCAATGATGAAAAAGTCCGGAGAAGGAAGTATGGCAGCAAAAGTGTCAAGAGTGTTATTCAACTACCGTATTACACCCCAGTCTACCACGGGCTTGTCACCTGCCGAGATGTTGCAAGGACGGAGATTAAGATCTGCATTGGATCTGGTGCATCCAAACGTCCGAGCTAAGGTAGAGAGGACCCAGTGGAGGCAAAAAGAATGTCATGATCGACGACGGAGAGAGAGAAGTTTTCTGGAGGGAGATGCAGTGATGACGCGAAATTTCAGTTATGGACCTAAATGGATTCCAGGGTTCATTGTCAAGAGTACAGGTCCATTATCGTACCAGGTGAGGTTGAATGGAGATTTTTTGGTGAGGAGACATGTAGACCAGATTCTGCGGAGCGAACAGAAGAAGGACTCCACGGAACTGCCAGCCCCGGAAATACCGTTAATTTCAGAACAAGGGCTCGCAGCGGCAGGAGGATCGCCAATCGTGGGGCCAAAGGGAGACCGCCGGGATGCGGAAGGAGAGGTTCCCGAGGGTCCAACCGTTCCAGATGGACACACCGGTACCTGAGGTGGTAACTGTGACACCGGAGTCACCTAGGGTGGTACCATTGCGCCGTTCTAAGCGTGTGCTGGTTAAACCTAGTTACTTGAAGGACTATCAATGTTAAAAAGTGCATGTATAGATTACAAGAACAACATAGCTCGATTGTATGGTAACCAGTTAATAACTAGCCAGTTATTTAGAAAGTAAGTGACTAAATGGATTGCTTTGGACTTGCTCCCTAGTTTTTCTTATGTAGAGGATTGTGTCATAGCTTAAGAGGGGAGGAATGTAGTATTCGGGCTGGTAATGTTGTTATTGTACTGTAGGGGCGCTGTGGGGAATTCAACATGTAATGTTGGCTCTGTATTCTCTGGTAACTTGTTGGTTCCGGTGTATGCATGACTTGCAGAAGTTGTGAGCATGTAGCATAGGTGCGCACCTGGAGGCTCTTAATAAAGAAAGGCCTTACAACTCCAGAAACCGTGTGGTCTCCTTATTTCCCAGGATATAACATTTTTGCCTCTGAGTTCTCCTTTGTTTGGGTTTGTTTTTGTTGAGAACCTCCACATATGTGGGTGTGTGTTGTGTAGCTGTGGGTAGTGTTTGAGGTGTAGTGATTGTATTGACAACTTTCTCAGTGCCAGAGGTAAAAGAAAAACTGTAAATATTGACATATTTATTTAACATTTGCAAACTGGGTGAGTGGGCTGCCCCAAAGACAGCTTTTAGACAAGATTCACTCAATGGGTAAATAGAGAATGCAGAAAATAACAGGTAGTTCAAAAATCAGAATAAATACAAACATCCTCAGAGCTATAAACATTTCAAAACTATATACAAAGTAATGTAAATAAAAAGTAAATGTTGTAATGGTAAAAATTATTTGCATACTAAAAGAATAATGTAAACAAAGGTTAATTAGCATGCATGAGGGAAATAATCAAATACACAAAGCATGTAGTTCAAATAATCAGAGAATGCTGACAATGACGAGGAAACAGGAAGACATGATGTCATATACTATGTGTGTGTGTGCTCTACATGGACAGGCTCCTGTGATATGGATCCAGTTACAGAAAATAATTAAGACAGTTGTGTGTGTGTGTGTGTGTGTGTGTGTGTGTGTGTGTGTGTGTGTGTGTGTGTGTGTGTGTGTGTGTAACAGTAGAGAAATACATTTACGCAGAGCAAATCTTAAAGAAATACATTTATGCAGACCAAATCTTAAAAACATACACTATATATTAAGATATTATTACTATAAAAAAAAGCTTATCTGGTTAGGTAATGACATTTAGATACACTTTTAGAAATACAATAGTGTATACTGACAACTGCCCAAAAGGATTTAAGAATGTTTTTAGGAGAAAAAAACAGATGTTTGGGGAAATTATTGGGCACAGCTAAATAAGATTCAGTTTGCTGCACATACTATAACAAGTGAAATTTTGTCTGCCTTCCCAGAGACCTGCTGATGACAAAAAAAAAAAATCTGAAATATAGTGAGCCATGACAATGCAGTTTTCACTCTTTAGGAAACAAACTCTTGGAACTCAAGCTTGCATTCTGATCCTGTAACAGATCATCTCTTTAACTTAATCATTTAATCTACGGGAACAACAAATGGACCACACTACTTGCATCTTTTTACAGTCATCTCCATATAATGGTGCACCTTGACCTTGCTGACCCATTCACAGTGTGCAAACTGTCCACAACAATTTACTTACATCAGATTTATGAAAACAATGCATCCTTTCTTTCATAACCAAAGACAGAGAGAAGTAGGGGTCACTCCAAACACCCTCCATGCCACATAAATATAACCTACTCTGAGTTAGGAGGTCCTCAAGCAGACCACATGTGTCCGAAGGCACTTCTGACTTCAGAAAGGTCTGGTGAAATATTTTCATACAATGCCACTTTGTCACATAAGACAAGAGGCAACCGTTGCATTTCCATATCAGTGTCCACTACGAAAGATGTACGACACATGAAAGGAACTAAGTTTTACTTTTACTTCAGTAATACAGGGCTCCGTCTGCCTTTCATGCTTTTCTTGGAAATCAAAGCAGGTATCAACACAAGGTAGAATTTTGAAAGCTCTACAGCACACTAAATCCATAAGTGCTTCAAGTACATACGGTGTGTGTACCATTCTGTGCACCATTTAGAGATGAATATCAGTGAGCCCATACCACGCAGAGGTACCCATGTTATGCAGTTAAGCTGCAGCAGCCTTGATGCAGGTTTACGCTGTGCCCCTTTGCCATGACACCATCAGAACAACATATGCTGCCACTGTCCACAGTAATGTATTCCCAAGGATATGCACTGGTATGTGTTTCACACCACAAATTACAGTGCCACAGTCAATATGTACAGTGGCTGTGGTATAGATGAAGTAACTCCATTCATTTGCTCACATAACAAATTTTGAACTCTTCATACACATTTATTTATGTCTTCCTTTAAGTTATAACTGTTGGGTGATGAAACACCCCACTTCCTTACATATAACTGATGAGCAACGCTGACAGCAGTTAGCATACACAGCTGTGGCACAAAATACCCTGCCCATGTATGGCGCAAGCTTAAGACTATAGCAGGTACACAATTCAATCTGCAAAACCTATGCCCTCATGTATGTTGATCACTGTGTGATACCTCATTCCCACATGTACACTCAGTATTGTAAGATACTCCATTCCCTCATGTAAAATGAGCACTGTGTGACACCCCATTCCCTCATGTACACCAAGTACTGTGTGATACCCCATTCCCTCATGTACACTGAGAACAGTGCGACACCCCACTCCCAGCCCGTATTGTACACTGAGCACTGTGAAGTGCTCCATTCCCTCATATACCCTTTTAACTGACTGATACTCCATCCACTCTTGTACACTGAGCACAGTGTGATACCCCATCACACAGTAAATGACGCATATGCACTAAGGACTAGGAGGTACTCCATTCCACAGTGAATGATTCAGACACAGGGGATTGTTAACATACCTCATTGTCTGTCAGAGCAGATTACATTTGCATCTCAATTTTACTAGTGATTGGTTGCTGATATCTCTGCTTGCCTGAAGGTGACAAAATGCCAAGTTATATGGAACAGGCAGGTATAACACATTCTCTGGCACACTAGCATCATCATAGTATTAATGGAAGCACCAGTGGACATCATTGTAACATGCCTGCAAAAATGTAACTGAGCAAGGACTTGTGACAATGTATGCAGATATAAGTGTGTGTGTGTGCGTGTGTGTGAGAAGTCTGTAACATCAGTAAAGAGCTATGTTACCAGAGGAACTGCCAGTGCTTTTCCCCTTATTTTACAGTACAGCTGAAGCCTGCAGTCTCTATCACAGGTTACAGCACTGCTGAAAGACTCTTCCTTCCCTCTGGAATAGGTAAACCATCCAGATGCCACTTGTTCCAATCTTCCAGGCTGTCTACTTTAGCTGAAGAGTCAGTGCTTGGGTTAATATAGAATAAATATAGATCTGATGTGTGATGCATGAAATATGTTGTTCTAATGATTCATGAAATAAGTTTTGTGATGAGTGGCATAGCCATAACTCATAAACCCATTCCCTTAATCTTAATACACAACATGTTTAATGCATCATTCAGACTACACAACCACATACATCAATCCATTTTCAGTTATAATAGAGTAGCATTTCCCACTGACTTTAGAAGGCTATTTGTCTAGTGAGTAGGGGTTTAGATAATCTACATATTCTTATATGAAAATAGCATCTTGGGAATGAATTTTAAATTGATTTACTTATTGTATGGCGATCAATCATTTATTTGATGTACTTCAATAGTTCACCATAAGTCATATTATTATTTTTTAATGTTATAGTTTATCTGTAGTCTGTATTTTAAATTAAACAGATATAATTCAGTAATATCATTTTCCAATTACATCTCTACATTTTTTTATTTTATTTAATTATTTCATTTTAACATTTCATGGACTAAAAATAATTAATTTAGTTTCTCTAAGAAGCTGCTTTAGATGAGTAATGTTGTTCCTGAGATGATCTTTGTATGTGTAATGTGCATGTATAGTTTAAATTTTGAGAAAAGGAAGTACAGTCTGTTTCAGTTTCTTATTTTTTATTTTATTTTTCTAAGTTAAATTAAGTGCATATTTGGACTTAGGAATGTTTTTTGTAGGTAGGCTACGATGCTTTTCAGAGGATGTTATTCTCTCTCTCTCTGACTTCTATGTGCAGTATATAAACATTTACATCCTCTTTTATTAAGTGACTAGGTTCAGGACTAGTATTCTAAGGCAAACTAATTACAACACGGAGTGCACAAATGGAGAAGGAGAAACACAACACTGATATAAAAAATTTAAACTGCATTATAATCCCTCCTTGCAATGATATGTTAAACCAAGGCCCCATTTGTCAGAACAGGTGATAGCACAGGGTAATGTAAAAGATCCTGGAGCACTTATCAAAATAAAGAATAGGAAAGCTTTATTAACACGCACATTCATTTATACCATAAGAATATGGTAAATCCATTATTTGTACTCTCATAGTCATACTTAAAATTAAAATTATTTACATGTTATCAACACAAAAGATTTTACTAATTGCATTTCTTTTATATGTAACCCGTAACCCCCATCCCTTTCTTCCACAACCATTTTATGTCAGCTTACATATAACAAGAAAAAGGAATAGGATGATGCAATAAATTGTCATCTTTTTTTCCATGTGACCCGTATTGTCCCATTATCAATCTATCCCATTTATCATATAAAATTAACATTTTTTGTTTGTTACTGTACTTTTGTTGCATCTCTCACCACTGACTTACTATATTTTCATACTTAATATAAACAAAAAAGAAAACAGAGGTGCAGAGCCACATTCACAGCCCAATAATCAAGCAATAGTATACCGTTGAATATCGTTGAAAATTTATTAAATTTTCAACGATATTCAATGATATACTATTGCTTGATTATTGGGCTGTGAATGTGGCACTGCACCTCTGTTTTCTTTTTTGTTTATATTGAGTTTGTTTTGTGAATTTTCGGCATATTTTCATACTTACCAAAAGTCACTTCCAAAATCTTTATTTGCTGTCTTCTGAAATATATTCTTTTTTATCTATCTAAATCTCTTCTGCTTCATTTTGTTTAACAGCAGACCAGCTTTTTAACAGCCTCCTGATCTTTATTAAAATCACACTTATCCACCCCATGTTTCTGGTTATTAGAACTAAATCTGTGTATGTCATACATATCGGTAATATAACATTTCCCTCCATCTCCTATACATTCATTACTAATACAAATAAGCGCATACTCATTGGCTTCCCTATTTTACTCCTCTCTGAATGCTTATTTTTTCCCATCTATCCATTTATCATAACTTGTACCCATGAAGTTTCATATTTCTTTTTTTTTTTACTTTACTGTTTTTTCTCCTTTATTATATGCCTCTAAAATGTGTCACACTGCATCATGGCTCACTTTATCAAAGGCATTAGCTACATCACATGCTATCAGTTTTACTTCTTGGTTTTCTTTCATTTTCATCTCATCTTCTTCTTTCACTATAATTAATACTTATTTCAACTCTCTTCCTTTAATACCATAAATCCATTTATCCAATATTGTACCCATCCTTTTCTGTAGTATTTTCATAAATATTTTATAGTCAGTATTCTCTAATGTTATAGGCCTCCAAATGTTTTATATATTTTCTTTAATCCTTTTTCTATATAAATTTTATCACTTTACCACTTCTTCTTTCATTATACCTTCCGTCATCCATTAATTTAATAAAAAATAAACTTCTCTTTCATCTTTATTCATAGCTTTTGCCATCCAACCCTAGTGCTGATTCATTCTTACCTTCTTTTACCTCCTACTCTATTTCTTCTACTGCTAAATAATTTTTCTATAAAATTCTTCAGTTATTCAAAATGTTTTCACTTTCTTTTCTTCCTATTTCTTCATTTCATACATCTTCTCTACAAAGTTCTCTACCACCTCTATACTATTTTATTTGCATTTTATGCATCCTTTACCATCTAAGATGACATTCACCCGTCTATACAATATCATTTTACTTTTTCTCTATTCCATTCATACATTTATTTTTTCCTATTTCACTATTTTCCTTGTTCTAGCTCTAACTCATAATTCCATAAAATGTCCTTATATTTCATCTTATTTTTTTACTTTTTTTTTCCACTTCTAAATGCATTTTTATACTTCTGCTTATATACTGCCTAGCACTGTCTCCATTTTTTATGAAATGGTCTCATTTTTTTCTACTTCCAAATATATTTTTTTCTTCTTCTGCTTATTACACTGATCACCACTGTCTCCATTTTTATAATAAAATGATCTTATTGTCGTATGAACTTTCCATAATATTTTTCTCCATTATCATTTCTTCCTCCTTTTCTAAATATGCAATTAATCTCTATACCCCTCTTCCTCCTTTGATTACTTTGCTGTCTTCCCCTGTTCTTTCTCATACTGCTCTATAATCTGAAAACTCTGCCTGCTGCTATTTCTTTCATGTTTTAAGACTAAAATATATAATCAATTTCAGTATTAAAAATCCTACTTATGTCCATTCTGTCCTGCTTTTAAACCTTCATGTTATTAATTCCATTATTAACTTATTATGTTATTTTTTCCATTTTCTTTCCTCGGGTTACAGTTATAAATCTTCTGCCAAGACTATTAACATATTTACTAACACATTTTTAATTTCAAACTGTTATCTTTCAGTCATATTAGCATATGCATAAATTACTATTAATCTTATAATTTTTTCTTATTCTCATATCACATATCACCACCCTTCCCATTGCTACTAGTGTTACATCTAGAATTCTTTTTTCTTCATTTTTTATAAGAATTCCTATTCAAGAACATCTCATTTTCTACTAACCAAACAATTTGACACCTCTGTACTGCTTGTATTCTTTGCATTTTTTTCTTGTTACATCTGATATCTAGTAAGCAAAAATACATTTTTATTTTTTATACAATTTCATCAACAGCAAACCGCATTTAATGCTAAAATTTCTATATCATCCTTTTCCTTTTTTGTGTTTTACTTCCAGATCTTATTTTGCTATTCTTTCTCCTAAACCTAGGACCAACAGATTTTTCACTATCTTGTTCCATCTCCATTTCTCTCACTCTTTTTCTTCACTTTCTAAAATTGCAAATGTGTTCTTGTCCTGTATATTAACAGTCTCAGTTTGAGCTATTTCCTCTCTACCATTTCATTGTTACCCTTTCTTCAGTATTCCCTTCCCCCATAACACCTTCTCTATAAGCATTTTCTGTTGGAATATTTACTACTGTTCGTCTTTCTTCTGAGCATTCCTCTTCATCTACTCTTTCCTTTTCTAATATGGGACAGTCAAACCAGAAGTGTCCAAATTGCTTACATTTTCTACAAACAGGCTTAACTTTGTTTACTATATGTCCCTGTCCCCACATTGGCCACACCCTTGTCTTGCATTATATGATTTTCATCCCTACACTTAGATCTGAAAATATTACAGACATGATGTATATCATTTGCATAAGTGAAGACATATCTGTTGAAATTTGCTTGCTGAGGACCCTCAATGCATCTAGTAAGACGTTGTCTATGCATAAAGAACGGCCTTCCAGTAGTATCTCTTAAAGACTATACATAGTTCTCTGAAAGAATTTCAGTTGTTTTAGAGCCCCCAGGGCCAGTGTTAGCATTTTGGGGGCCCCCTAGGCACTTCCATCAGAGTATCACCCTGTCACGGTCTGCCACCCCTTCAAAACACCCTTTTAGTTCATGCTGCAAACTTTTAGGAATACTATGTACAGAATGACCTGTAGCTATAATGCTCTTAAAGTACAGCAGGTCTATGTACCACACTGTGTTCGCCTATCTCAGAGAGACATTCACAATTACTGGTATTTTAGTTACAACAGTGATACATTATAACAAGTCTATGTATGGGTGTGGACTTAGGTGAAATGCTATCTATATACTCTAAAGTGTATTTTAGTTTTTTTTTTCTTTTTACATAATCTTTTCATCCAGTGATGGCTTGAAAAGAAATTATGATTAAGGAAAGAAATTCATAGTTGCTGTTCAACATTAGTTTTCCTTGCATCCTTTCAACTCACCTTTCCTGATAAAGACAGTACGGTAATAACCATTTAGGAAATAAGCCAGGGTCCAAGAAGCCACAGTATTATAGGTGATCCAGGATGCATTTTAGAGCATTTTTTCAATCTTTTAATTCAATGGTGTCCTAAACAAAAACCATGGGTAAGAAAAGAATTTCAGTCTATTTTTTTATTTCAAGGAAGACACAAGTTGCACCCAAGGCTTAATATTCAAAGATGACAAAATAGTAGACTACAGCAAACTAACCAGTTATTTGTTGTCTGGATACATAGGTCCAATCTGGGAATATGGTCTGCCACCCTAATCCCCCCCCAAAAAAAGTTACTGTCTATGCATCCCTCTGGTGTTAGACTGGGATGAAAGCAGAGGTTCAAACTGTCACAGTCATGTGTTTCAAGTTAGTGCTGGCATACATATACATAGCATGCCTCCTCACTTCTCAACCCTACCCATCAAAGGCAGCTACCTGTATACATGCCTGATGTGAAACTGAAAAAATAATGATTACAGTAATGTATTCCACTTTGTTTCTCCTAAACAGTACACTGCCCTACACAAGCTATAGTAACCTTCTTTGTACATCTCTGAGGTCTGTGAGAAAAGTAATGAAACAATGACCACACTGTCCTTAGTCCAAACAAAAACTGTAATGACCTCATGTGCAAACCTCTATGGATTTACTGTAATGAAAAGTAAAGAAGTAACCACAACCCCCCCCCCCCCCATAACATAAACCAACTTCCTGTACACTCACATCTGAACAGGGCTGGTTTTAGAATGAGTGCAGTTGGGAACACAGGCCATTATCAACTTTATCCTAACAGGGCCAGCCCTGTTCAGGTTAAAGACTGTAGTCAGAAAATTAATACATTTTTTCTCATATTTCTCCAACCAGCAACAGCTTTTGTGGGGCTCTCACACAGTCAAGATGATTAAGGGAGCATCCTGTATCAATTTATATAGTCTAGGGAGGGGAGGCCACCAGACTCCTTGAAGAGTGAAGTGTTTGAATCTTCTGTGATATATTTTATGCATTACTTTTGAAATATAATTACTTGTTCACTACATTTTTCACTGATACCCAGAAGAATGTGTACAAGTCCTGGCATTATTATGTGTATGCAGAGATAACAATCAGTAATACTTTTTACAAACACACACAAAAGCCATAGCAATACTAGTTTTGTACTGATTTCAGCAAATAGCAATACATTGTCCAGCACTGATACTGTCACACTAAATCAGTGAATGCTGTTTAGCAAGTGTCAAACAGCACCAGGGTAAGTCACTTTTACTTAACTTAGTGAGGGGGGTAATGCACTGTTTCTGATTACACAGACCTTCCTTGATTTTGCTTATAATTTCGATCTGTCCTTCATAAAAAGTTTAATTTGCAAATAAATCATTCAGGGATACAGACAGTCAATAATTCCACGTATCAGAGGTTTATACTTCTTATTGTCCAAAAAATGCATGTTTATGCAAAATGTGTTGCTCTATTAACTTTTTTAAGTGAATTAGAGTAATACTTACATGTTCCTGATTTTAAGCCTTTGTTCTGCTATTATGTTTGTATTATGCTGAATTCTTCTGCAAAATAGTTGTGAGTTGTAGTATCTGTTGTTCTACTAGTATGTATAAAACTCCCTGAAAAAAAACATCCCTGAAGATCAGAATCATCAGCTCTTCTTAAAATACAAGGTTTGCACTCAAGTTACTCTGGCCTGGTGATCTCTCTACTGTTTACCTTGCTTATGTTCATTACCAGCTTTATTCTAACATGGTCATACCAGAGCCCTGTTCAAGTTAAAGAGCATAATCAAGAAATTAATACATTTTTTCCTCATTTTTCCTATCCATCAGCTGCTTTTGTGGGGCCCCCACACAGTCGAGGATGATTAAGGGGCCCCCTTGCGGCCACAGGTATTGCAAGTATTTAAACCTGGCTATGTTGTTGGTTTTAGTGGAGACAATATCCACCAATCAATGTTTAACTAAGCCAGAGGCACTATGGCAGTGGTAAAATATTTAATGGGATTGTGAAGCCTGTTACTTGATAAAACACTGTTACAATAACCAGAGATAGCTTTGAATTTTAAAGGCAATATTAATAATTTAGAGTTATTACCCACCTGGTTTATTAAGTATACGCAATTGCTGTACTAGCTTTTGTTAGTTTGACAGACATGTTACATGATATCAAGATAAATAACTTGCTGTAGTTGGGGCCCCAGCAACCGCAGGGTTCGCTGGTGCCTAAAGCCGGCTATGAGAGCCCCTATCCTTAAGTCTATCAATTGTAGTATTAACTGCTGCAGTATATTGAGTTTCATCAATGTGGAGTCTGGAGACATGAAAAAAATTACTCTTTTTCTAAGTTAATACTTTTTTTACCATATGTTTTTATTGCTGTAATGTAGTAGCTTAGGTTGCTTTTACAACACAGTGCACCAATCAGTGTTAACATTTAAGTCTTTTATTTTTAGAGAAGTTTATTTTTAGAAAAGTGCACTCATTTGGAATTTGATTGGATGTAGCAGTATTTATTTTATTGATTAGTCAGATATGTTCTTGTTTGTCATTGGTACTTCATTCCATAAATTGCTGTCATTGGTATGCAAATTCAGATCTGAAGAAGGACCGTTAAGTCTGAAAGTGCTCATTCTTCTTACATTTTTCTTTTCAACAAAGGACTTTTTTCCTCGACCTGGTGGATGCACAGAGTATTGATTTCTCTCTCTCTCTCTCTCTCTCTATATATATATATATATATATATATATATATATATATATATATATATATATATATATATATATACATGTTTTATCACATGCATACATTAGGATAAAATATTTATTCCAGTTAAGCAAAGTGAATACATATACATATGTATGTATTCATTACTACAGAGTCAGTTTTTAACAACTCCCATCTCATCAAACCTGAATAAGCAAAACCTTACTCAGAACTACAGGGTAGATCTTCACATTGGTCCTGCAAGGGGGAGTAAATCCTGCTCTCACTCCTGTATGTGTGTGTTTGTTTACACACACACACATATATATATATATATATATATATATATATATATATATATATATGCACATATGTGCGCATATTATTTTAACTGAAGTACCCAAATGTCAGTGTCACTAATGTCAATAACAAAAGATGACAATGCAAACATCAACAGGTCACTATTCATGTGCACAGCATGCAACGAAAACTGCAAAAGAAAAACAGTAAAAATGGAGTTCTTGATGGGGAGGGGATCACCCCCCACATACACATACACCCTGCTAATTATATATGCTAACTCCAAGAGCATACAATTCATGAGGAAGGTGCACATTCTCCAACAAGGGAGACTGTTAGTCTCACACAACTACTGACCTATGTTTTGTCAACCAAACTGCATTGACAAATCACATGTTGACATTAGGGAGTCTCAGTTATCCTACACATGCTCCTATTTTATATATATATATATATATATATATATATATATATATATATATATATATATATATATATATATATATATAGTGTGTGTGTGTATATATATATATATATATATATACATACACATATACATACACACATGTTTTTACATATATACATACATACATAAAAACACACACACAGATATATATATATATATATATATATACTTAGAGATATAATACACACACACACATAGCTAGAAAAATATATATGTATACAGAGAGAGAGAGAGATAAGAAATCTATATGAAAATGCACACATCTATATATGGGGGGAGAGAGATAAAGATAAATATATTCATTTTTGTTTGTCAACAGGGATGTCCTGTTAAGCCTTCTATGTTGCTCTCATACTCCTCTGAGTATGTTGTTACTACTCAGAATAAAGAATAAGACCTAAACAGACAATGCACTGAAAGTGATATTGTTAAATCTGCTTCACAGCTGAGTATATCTCAACATTTCTGAAATGGTGTGGTGTAGTTAGTTGTTGGGGAGGCACAGGACACTTATCAAAAGTAAATATTTAAATGTGCATTCAAGCTGAGAGTGTCTTCCACAAACAGCATAATTAGTTTACTGCCTAACAATTGCTGCTACCACCATGACTATGTGCCATCTTGACTGACAGAAGGACACAAACATACTCACTTCCATTTATTAGCTAGTGGTAGAAGTGAAAAGCACATTGGTTGGTTTGGAAAGAACTGTTTTGTCTCTCAAGCTGCCCTTCCTGTTAAAGTTCAGGCTCATGATGGTTGTACTATAGCAGCTGCTTTGCTTGTCGGTTGCTGGATATACTTGTGACTGTGGTAAAAAACTATTCTGAAAAATACTACACACAGAGATTAAACTTTTAGCTTCTCTTTCTATGGCATTTCAGCTTGCTTTGGACTTAATTATGCAAGAAGAGACTAAAATAAAAAAAAATACAACTCTATTTCTACTGTTTGCATAACAACCTTGGGACTTCTACCCCAAATGTTAAAGTAACAGCAATTATATGAAGTCCTGCCTAGGTCCCCTTACCAATCCTTAAAAAATGCAGCCACATTAAATGTGATCTCTCAGGTGATATAAGCAGAAACATTGCAACCAATACCAACAATGCAAGGTGAAATAAACTGCAGAGTAGCCTCATAACACTGCAAAACAGACTGTGAAATGTCAGTCTTAGGCTGAGTGCTAGTCTAGGACAGTATTAATTTATTTGTTTAAATTTCCTGACCAAAGTAGAACACTGATCAAACAATGAATAATTATAGACTCAGTCTGGGTTACATCATAAAGTGAAAAAATAATGTACAGTATATAAATAGCAATGGTTTATATTTATGAGTAAACATAGACAATATGACAAACAATTCCATATACAGAGAAGATATAACAACCCAAATATGTTTACAGTAAAATAACTGGAATAGAAAAGGTAGGTTAATGTAGCAGAAGTAGAAATGGAAGAGGTAATTGCTAAGTTAAGAAAGCTAACAGACACCAGTAAGTTGAAAGAAGGAGTTAGATTATGTGTGTATTGGGTACAGTGCAGTAATGGTGAGGTAAGATGAATCACAGTTAGGACGAGAGAATTAATCAGGTGAATCAGATGTACAGGAGTTAAGGTACTACCAGTTGGAGATATCAAGTTATGTGACATGTCTTTTGGATGGCCAGCTGCGTTCACACTGCTTCATTAAATATTGTTTGCACTGTGAATTAATTTTTTAGTTAAATTGGGAGAAAAGGCTGCCATAGTTTTATGGGCAGTACAGCGAAGAAATGGCTTACAGAGTGCAGTTTGAGAGAAGAGGTTTTTAAGGAGAAAAAAAAAGACAGCAATGGCCAGCACTCAGCATATGATGTTAAGTAATGTAAAGTTATTTATTGAGCAGCAAAATGAATCTCATCAAAAGATAAGAACCATACAGACCGGTTTTGGCATACTAGCCTTCAACAGTATATAAAAAATAAGACCACACAACTCAGTAAATACACAAGCACTAACAAACATACCATCATTGGATAATAATAAGTGCTCATTTAGACCAGGTGAGAATAACCCACCTAGTTAATTATCCATGTTTTCTCCTTTTTATTCAAGATATTGTGTCATCCTGCCTTATTAATCCTGTCACCCTGAATTTTATCAATACTAACAAACATAAAATGTGCAGTGGGATGTCTAATCTTGTGTTTGTACAGAAAATTAGATGTACATCTATTCCGGTCGCTCAGATGTTCCATAATACGTATTCTAAAAGGACGTGAAGTTTGTATCACATAAAAAGCAGAACATGTGCATGTAATTAAGTATATGATCCAATCCATACTACAGTTACCAAATGCATTGATCTTGTAAACCTTCAAAGTGTTACTGCTAGTAAACTGCTCTTCAAAACAAATTTACATGGTGAACACTGACCACAAGGGAGACAACCAGCTAATACACCTCCAGCAATTATAGTTTGATGTGGGTTGGTGTAACTGGACTTCTTATAATGGTTAAATAGGCCATCCAATGTTTTGCCTCTTCTAAATGAAGAACACACACCTAGGTGTCAACATATTATACAACTTATTATCAGATAATAAAATATTCCACTATTTCTATACTAGATCAATAAATACAGATGAGTTACGACCATATCTGGTAATCAATTTGGTAGCATTCTCACCCCTGAATTCCTTATTTGTGTATTGTAATAGTTGAGACTTATCCTGCTTTTGTACAAAATTACTGGTTTGGATTACATGGTTCCTATTATATCCCCATGGCAAAATCTGGTAACCATATCACTTTGCTGTTGTGCAAAGGCTTGTTCAGATGAACAAATTATTTGAATACATAAAACCTGGGACTTGGGAATATTACTTATAACATGTTTGGGGTGGCAACTAGAGGCATGTAACATGGTACTAAACTGAGGATGTTTACGACAAATGTTACTCTCTGAAGTACCATCATCTTGCATGGTAATATCAACATCCAAAAAGGAAATCCAATTAACATCATATTTGAGAGTAAACTGAATGCCCCACTTGTTTTCATTCAAACAGTGAACAAATTCAGTCAGATAATTTAAATCTGACCTCCACACCACCCAGCAATCATCTAAATACCTATTACATATGTCTATCTTATCCAAAAATAAACTGTGACTGATGTCATATATATGTTCCTCCAGGTAGCCCATGAAAAAGTCAGCATAAATGGGGGCAAAAGATGCCCCCATAGCTGTACCCTTCAATTGCAGATAGTACTCACCATTAAAATAAAAAAAAAACATTTTTGTTAAGTACATGTTCAGTTAAACACAAAAGGAAAGTATTAAATCCAGGACTATATAATGGGATAAGATAGAGTCAATATTCCAATGCCATCAGGCTAGCCCAATATGGTATAGTTGTATATAAGGCTGTCACATCTAAAGTACACATAAGTCAGCCTGATTCTAATTGCATATCTATGTTTCATTTAAAAACTCAGTAGTATCCTGAATCCTGGACCTAACCCCCTGCAAAAGTAGTTTAAGATATTTGGTGAGATAAGCTGACAATGGTTCCATTAAAGAATCTTTCCCTGAAACAATAGGTCTACCAGATGGTTTATTCAAATTCTTATGTATTTTGGGCAATAAGTAAACATGTTGTGGTAAAGGATCCTGAACAGTTACATGATAGGCCACTTCCTTGCTGATAATACCCACTTTTACCGCTGACTGAAGAAATTTATATCAGCTTTAAACTTATTAGTAGAATCTATCAAGATTTTTGGAATAAAAATGGCAATCAGATAGTTGTTACCGGGCTTCCGCTAAATACATAGACCAGTCCAGAACAACTACTGCACCTCCCTTATCAGCTGCAATTATGACCACATCTCTCTTATTTTTGAGATTTTCCAAAGCCTTAAATTCCAGTTTGGACAAATTATTGTCCAAAATGCCTATTCCAGACTAAAAATTTTAGTGTAGATCCTTAAGTACACCTTGTTGAAATGTGGCAATATGCTTGTTCACAGGCAGCATAAATTCAGACTCTCAAAATCTAAATTCTTCCTGAAAATTGTTATTTGTATATTTTTAACAATGACATGCAATTGTAGGTTCAACAGACTACAAAATGAAACCACGTCATTAGTAAACACATCCTCAGACACAAAATATCCAGGAATAAAGTTCACTCCTTTATTCAATAATTGTACTTCCACATCAAATAGTTGCACATAAGAAATGTTGTGGACATTGTAAACATTTTCTACTGAGGTACTAACAGATGTAACAGTGTTTCTAGTGTGGAAACCTGATTATGTTTTTTACCAGCCCTTCTTCTGGCCATAAAGGGTGCACTAGACTCCATTTTTTAGGAGCTGGTGATACTTGCCTATGTTCATTCTGAGTATCTGTTACACAGGAAGAATCTTCCCCAAAAGCTTCACTTGCACGCATGGTCTTTTTTAAGGATATATTTCTTCCTTTTCCTTTTGGTGGGTGTACATTCCTGATCATTAGTGGAAAATGTTACATTTTTCTGTAATCCAAACGGTTTACCCAGATTATAATCTCAGATCTCTATTAAATTTTTGAATTTTCCTATCCTTTGTTTCTCAACTTCTATCAAAATCCTTAGTTAACATATAGAAGCAGTTTTAAACACAAAACTGTTTTTCAAAGGATTTAACTTCACTGCATATTCCGGTGACCTCAATAATAGATTTAGAAACACTCAGCTCATAAAAAGCAAGCAATACATTAACAAAACGCATAGGGGCCATCTGTTGGGCTTCAGTCAAATCTTTTAACAAAATATCATCAGCTTGATTGACAAGGAGTTGTACACATGTATGTAGCCCCATGGTGTTATACCCTTGGATTTATAAGCTTTAAACAATTTCAGATGCCAAACATTGGAACATAAACTTTTCATGGATTTAGTACGTATGGAAAATGCATTGTTGAATAACATGTCAGGGTTGCTATCACTCTGCCCTATTGGTGTACCATCACTATATATTTCCCCAAAAACCAGTATGTCATATTTATCAGCAGATAGGCCATTTAATATAGTCATCAAACCCATATTGACAATAATTCAAGAAGTGTAATGACCCCAAACAAATACAGAATAAACACTAATAGATTACACATAAATTAGCTGTTATCAAAAAATAGCCCTTTTGACACACATGTATATATATATATAAAAATGTAATTAAATACCATGTTAATTCAAACCATTAATGAAAGATTAATTTTACACATCCAAGAAATTGACATAACAGAAAACACAAGCTGACAACCATAGATAAAATGATACAATCAAAACAGGATTTCAAATGACAATAACTATTTTCACCAACCAGAAGAAATATCATAACATTGGAGTACATCTAAGCAAACTATTCTTTTTCAATAAACGGCATCTCTTTAAGCCCAATTAAAGATCCATTCAATATTCAAAATGAATGTTGTCCCTCTAACAGTTCCAAGACAAACACTTGATCACCAGTTAACATCTGACTGTACATACAGTTGACCAATACAGGGATCAATAGTTAACCAAAATTACTGGATTAAATGTCAGTAGAATTAAGTACAATTAACACCAACATTAGTCTACAGTCTTTAAAAGGCGACCAATATCATGGGGCAAGATGATGTTTCAATATCAAAAAATATCGGATTAACAGTTGTTGTATCTCATACAAAAATAAAAACGAGACACTGATACCCACAATGAAGTTACACAATAAATACCATACTGTTCAATAAAGTCTCAAGCCACATGTAATAGTAGATATCAAAAATAAATCACCAATTATTGTTTCTCCCTCATATGGTGAATCCCGCATATATAACAAAATGCTGTTCCCAAAAATAATGATTTGCAATGATTACCACTTGCATACACCTGAGCTCCACAAATGCCAAGGCAGCAGAGCACTGAAAGTTTCTGAAACAAATAATCCATCTTGAAATGCTGAAAAAACACACACATCAACAGTGTTGAAGTTAACAGTTATTGTCTCTCAGTCTTGTTGTGAACCCAAGCAAATAGAGTATAACATTGATCCCAACAACAGTATTTTGCAATGGTTCACAATGATTACTGCACATTTCCAAGAGGACCTTTGCCATTGTATTTCAATCATGCAAGAAGGCCTGCATTTTTCAATTTTTTTCTGCCTGCAATTATCTCCAATTTTGCCTGATGTAAGTATTTTGCTTTCAGGAAACTGTTATAGTTTCAAGCTCACAGAAGTAGCAGAGATGAGTGCTGGTAGGAAATGTCTCTGTACATTTAGGCGGGAATGTGTGACGTACTGTGGAACAACAGGAAGAAGTATATTCTGCAAAAAACAAAACATTTATTTTACAGCTTTACTGCCTTTGAAGGACATTGAGTTTTTTTTTTTAAACTTAACAGCAACAAATTCCTGCTTAAAGGATCCAATTCCTGTCTTCCTTCTCTCCTTGCTCTGTGAGATTTAAACTGTAAAAAAAACATCTTATTTTTAAAAATCAATAAGAATTTGTGCTTTGAAATGCAGTCATCACCCAGAAATAAGTATAGATACATGTGTGAGTGAGTTTAAGAGGTTTCATTTAATACATCATGAGGTCGTAGGACAATGTTTAGTTACTTCTGCATGTAGTACAGGCCTGGGTATCCATCATGTCTCTGTCAGTATTAGAATGTGGGACTTTAAGAAGATAAGTTCATTATGTAAAACCTATTGAGTATATCAATACCAAACAGCCCAAGAGCTGCAGTGGCTCAAGCCTTTCCAAGACAGTAAAGAGAATACTCAGCGAACTAGTCTGAGAATTCAAGCACCAAAAGGGAAATTGTTTAAATTTAAAATGTTCTGCAACATTAGTTAGCCTAGTATGTACCTATGAACCTATTGGGAACACCTGAGCTACATGAATTTTGTGATGGACCTTGATACAATTTTTCATGTATTGTGTAAAGACACATTTAACTGTGATCTGATTCTCATGTAAAGCCTAAATTCCACTGGACAACAAATGAACTGGAGAAAATGTTACTACCAGTAAAGCGAAATGTGTACTTAACCTTGATTCATTTCACCTCGCTTACTAACTACAAGTCACTGCATAAATCCTGTAACTTTAAGCAAGCAAAAACCAATTTAATTGCCTGAAATAATTATGCACATACAACAGCTGGTTTTATTCACAAAACATTTATATAAGAAATAAAGAGAAATGAAATGAAACAATAAACATAAAATCAAAAGTTACTGAGGTGTATTTTTCTATTTTGCATATTTTACAACTGTGAAGAATGTTGCACACAAAATTACCAAAATAATATTGTTTAATCTTATAAAATATATGAAACAACTAAAAAAAACAGTACTTACGTATTATCGCAACCACATTTTCGAGGTTGCATTAATACTTATGTTGGCCTGAAAAGGAGTGTGGGAATTAGCGTAAAATGTAATTTAACGTCTGTATTAACAGCAAGAAAGTTTGTTGGTCTTACATTCAGGAAGTTAAACAACCATGAAAGTTACACACGCACTGTTCAATTGGATCGGCTGCTGTTGTACTGTTCAAAGGATTACTTGAAGTCTGAACTGGTTTTAATTGGTTGAGTTGCTGCCCTTGGCTAAAACTATTTCATGTGCAATGAGTTACATTATCGTACATTACCATTTGAACTGAATAGCTGTTATTTTATGAAAATATACTTGGATTTCCATATGCCTTCTGCCTCTCTTCTGCTTCCGTACCTCTACTAAATTTCCGGGTTCTGACTGAGCCCTACTGGCAGTTTCATTTCTATCCCTCTTCCCACTTACATTACTGCTACTCATGTCAGTGTAATGTAAAACGGACATCATATTTTTTAACATTAGGTTTGGCCTTCACACCATGGAAACATTTTTTTTAATAATACTGGTTGGTATATCAGCAAGCACGCATTTCAAGGACCCCCCCCCCCCAACTGTAAACCAGGTCAGAAATTCTACTGTACTTTATAGTTCTTAGCACCTTCTTTTCCTTGACTGCACCCAAGTGTTATTTAAGATTTCGGTACTTACGTATTATCGCAAGGGAAGTAAAGCTATGCAACACTGTACTGGACAGAAATTTCGTGCTGATTTCAGTCTTGCATTTAAATGAGAGAAAATGTTTTCAAGCAGCGATATCTACCAGCTTACAAATGTGGTTGCGATAATATGCAAGTACCAAAAACACTACAACTCGGGTTATTTCAAGAGCACATGTCCATAACATTTTCAACCTCTTATTGCACAAGTGTGCTATTTATCTTTAATCGAGCAGTAGAACTAAATAAGTGACATCTCTTTTATGGATCTGCCAGCAGCATGTGACTTGGTAAATAATTTACAACTGCATAACGAAGCACTATTAGCTTTTACAGAACTCAATTTCATGTTGTTAGAAACAGGGTTAAACAACTGTTCAGAAAATAACAGGTTTTAAAGTCACAGGAGCCTATCTCTGCACTTAATTTTTATTTCCCAAGAAAGTTCTATAATCTAACCAGGTGGGTATTCTGAACTGTCTAAATGATTTCAGTATTAAGCTTTCTGACTAGACAACCACAGATAAAAAAGACAGAATAAGTTATGATTTATCACCACCAAATGATAGTCAACAATGGACATGATCAAAATGTAATATTAACAGTATATTGCATCCCCCACAAAGAAATGGTTAAACAGGAAGGGGGTGCTTTACAACAAACAAGGCTAACTTAGTGAAAAGGTGGTTTACCCGATAAATATCAAGTAACCATCCCAATACATCAGTTGTTGCTTGTCTTTCGGCTTTTCCCGGTTAGAGGTCGCCACAGTGGAACTCCGGTCCGCTAATGACTGGCAGTAGATTTTCACGAACGCTGAGGTGCCAGCTCGACGTTCAACCTTCAACGAAGGCACACCCATTTAAGCATGTCTTTCAAATGCCCACCCAACCTTGGGGAGGACATGCAGACTCCACACAGAAGGCACTCCCTGCACTCCGGCCAAGAATCGAACGGGAGAACCTCTTGCTGTGAGACAACAATGCTACCGCTGTACCACAGTGGATGCCATCCCAATACATCAGTACAAAACTAATTTATTATTTAACACAGTTAACAGTTACCCGCATGCTTAAATGTGAACTGAGCAAGCTTACTACTTCAGATGCAAGGCTGCAAGTATAACAAACAAGGTTACATAGAAGAGGACTCTGCATAATCCAATCATTCTTTATAAGGCACGTCCAGGTTTAGTCTAAAGAAATGCATACCTGCTACTGTCACCGGCATAAGCAAGTAAATAGAGTAGAAATGCCAAAATGTTAATATTTATTTACTATGACATATGACAAGACCTAAAAAGGATTACTTGTCCTGCATTTTGACCTTAGAATGATTACTTGTCTAAGGCATCAAAATAAGTTACTTACAAAATATAAGAAAGTGATTAGCATTCTTTTGCATTCTACTTGTGACTAAATGCTGCAACGAGCTCATTAAGAGGCAGACCATGGGGTATATCCTGGAAAGACATGTAGGATAGAGAAGTCAAAACGGTAACACATGGGTCAGCAGAAAGACTAGAAAACATACAAGGTCAGGGCATTCAGCATTATATATAAACATCACATTTCATATTTATCCCTGTTTGAGGCCAGGGCTATCTATGCTTTTACAGATTTTCCAGGCTAGCTCAAGGACAACCAAAAAGCCGTTTGGTAAATGATGTATCCCAGAAGTACTGGTGCTTATGTGGTACTAGTGCCCAATTACAAAGCAGCACTTACCATTTGGAAGCTCATTTTCTGCATTATGTGCAACACCAGAGATCAAGCAAATAAGGAAGCCATATAGAACTCGTATGTGGAGAAGATGACAGCTTATTAAACACTTTGTAAGTCAAGCCATAGCAAGTATGTGTTCATATGATGAAGACATGTTGTCCATGATGGCAGGATGGTAAATGGAAGGAGAGAGGGAGTTTTCTGCGGGGCAGGGAATCAGGACCAAGACCTTAACCCACTTATGGACATAGACTGAGTGGGACTAGAAAGGAGATTGAATGGCAGCTTTCTAAAAACTAGGAATGAAATGCGATAAATGGTTTAAATCTATAGTAGTGAACAAGACGGAGGCTTAGAAAAAAAAAGTAAGTATTTGGAAGAGTACAGAATATGGGAGTATTCAACTATAAAAGCTCAGAAAAGGTTAAGAAAAGTCACTATGTCACATTTAACCTAAAGTACTGAAAATTCCTCCCAAAAGAGCACCAGACAAGATTGCCAAGAACAACACAAGGATGAGAATGATGATGATGTTCACCCTCTTCCCATTTTTTTCCATACTCCCAATGCTTCTTTGCATCACTCCTGTTTTCTATGTACATCAAAAGTTACTCAAACCATGAACAGTTCTATGTTGTGGGATTGATTTATCCAGTTAGACATGACCACCATTTTTATTTACTAAAACCCTTAACTCTAATTTTACATAACCATATGATATTTATCAAAAAGTAAGCTTAGCTTCATACAAGCCTTGCTTCTTGATTCTCCCCATAAATTTTTTTTTTATCTTCTCACCAGTAGCCATCAAATCTACTGCACCTGATCCCAAACAAACCACTTATTACACCTCTGGGGCAAAATAAAAGCTTTTCATTCTCCAAGCAGAGCCAACAGCCCTAGAAACCCTTTTGGTGTTTGTTTGGTGTGAAAATTCATCATCCCATCCTTTCTCCATTATGGGAGAAAGCTGAGAATTGATGAATAATAACTCATATGGTTTATGGGTTATTACTAAGCTTGCAGTCAAGAAGACGAATGAGAAGCTCAGGTGCATCACTTAGTACTGCTGGGAGACTAACAGTGCCTTCCCCATGAAGTAGCTTTCCCCCCTATATACCACATGAAAAGTTATGCTCACTCATCTAACCATCCAGAAGTGTTCTTAAAGGTTGCTAAATAAGAACTCTGCCAGGAATGGGAAATATGTTTGTCATGACACCTGGTTTATTGTTGATGTGGTAGCATAGTGTTGGGTCACTAATGTGGATGTGTGCTTTACTACTGGTTCTACTTAAGTAAAAACACTCAAAAAGAGCTGCGTCACTCATAGAATGGAAAGATAAGTAGGTATAATCCCATCAGAAGTCTGTATGACACAGAGTAGAAGGAGTAAGTCTTTATCAGAGTAACTGACAGTACTGAGACTAGAGCTCTTTTTGATGAGAAAACAATGAGGTCTATAAAAAAGTTGGTTTAGATGCTTAGTGAAGTACATGCAAAAAGGGGAAATGTTTTGCATTATGGACCTATTAAGTTAGGAACAAAGTGGGATTATAACTTCTTTGGACATACCATAAGGTAAACATCTGCTAATGAATAGGATTTTCTACCCACCAGAGATGTGGTGATCAAAGGAGAATCCATTATCAGCAAAGTACCCAAGTATCTCATGAGTGTATCAGACTTACGTGAAGCATTTATGTATGGCAATGTTTCATTTACCAAAGGAAAGTATGCTAGATTTCTTGGCACTCAGGGCAGGTCCATGATAAATATACCACACATTTGTTTTGTCTAGGCCTTGCTGGAAAATGTGAGTGTCAGAATGAGATTTTGATAACTGACCTCAGTCTACAATCATCAGCAAATTGATAAAGAGATTCCCTCTTCCCTAGTGTTGTTGCGCTAGAGAAATATCCCACACAGGCGTCCACCCACTCAGTGTGTCCTTCTCTGGCCTAAGCTACCCAATGCAGTGTTGTTAACTACAGTGCATAAAACACTCTTGCTGGAGTCACTAGTACAGAAAGCCACAATGCTTGTCTTTTACCAGGATGGAGGAGTCAGCATCCACCAATGACTCACACACTCCCACCTCTTGTGATTCTTCCAGCACCACTAATCTCCTGGGCCTGCTCCACAGTCAAAGAAATCTGGAATAAAAACTTGAAAAACAAAGTGACAGGAAGTTTAGCAACAATAAAGAACTGTTCTATGTGTACCTTGAAGTTAAAACTGAATGATGTAACCAAACCTAAATTCATTACGCTAATGACTATATATTCACTAAAAATATTTGATGAACTGATCTACTAGACATATACTGTATGGAGAAACTCTCTGTTGACCAGAATCCTATCAGTCAGACTATCATGTGAACATAGAAGATACTACCTATGGAACAAATGCATTGAGCTTATCACTGATTTATGAATGGATGCAAATGGAAATGTGAATGTAAAGTGCATTAATGTATCAAATGCTGTGATATACAGGAAATATAGGATCTGCTTTGTAACACTGCATATGCAACCTTTGCTTTCCTACATCCAGGCAACAGTAAAATGTGAATGTTAAAAAAACACTAAAAATCACCACTGTGCATCTTTTTTAACAGCTCTGTAAATTATATACATAACACAATCATGAAAACTACCAAAAGCACGAATCTCTTTCAGCTATACTCAAACATATGTTGAAGTCAGATGGCATAGTCTTGTACAGACAGAAATGAATGGCCACGAGTTGCCTATGGAAGACTTTTTGCTAAGATAAACCTATTTTTAAAAGTAAGCAAGAAAGAGGAAGACACCGCATTTGGCCCAATACAACTAAAATTACAGATTCAGCACTTCCTTACACTTAAATTTCATACCTGAAGTACATGCACCAGGAAAGTTTTGTGTAATAAGGACGTGCAAATGTAGTTTTCCACCAGGAAGGAATGTCATTTAGAATGCACTGTGTGCAACTGAGAATCCAAAGAACACACATAACCACAAGTTAAAAAAAACTTTAAAGGGTGTAAAACAATGTACTACATCCAAAGCTAACAGACTAATCAACCTTTTGGTTGGGCAGTACACTACAAAATAGAATGTCATGTTTCTAAATACTGTAAATTAGTCTAGTGCTCTGCCGATTAAACTGCTTCAGGTGCCTACTCTCAAGATTGCATAACTGGTGAACTTGTTTTCAGTGCAGAAAGTATTTCAAGAATGTCCCTTTGAGCAATGTGCTACTTAAAAGTAGAGTACTACAAGTCACATCATTGGTTATGCAAAACATTTATTGAACCAGTGCTTGTCTTTGCTGTTTTAAGATTTTTTTTTGTATTCATTCACCTATGAGAGAATAACAACATGATTTTAGCTGTAAACACCACTATGCCTCACAAATTTAGGCCAACAGTATTTATGTCCTTTGTATCCTGTGCTTTCACTTTCTTAATTCACCTTTTAGGTAAAAATGCAAAGCAAGTAATAACAGCAAAAGCAGCAACAAAACCATGCTGTTAATGTCTCCATTCCACAGAGCTACCATTTTATTTATTTATTACATTTGTTAGCCGGGTATGTCTGACTGGGTCAGAGGCCAGTTTTCAGCAGAGACCCGGGGAGAAAAGCTCCGCAAAAATACAAAACAACAACATATAAAACAAAAGCATATTAACAGCAAATCATTAGTACAATAATTATTTTACAATATCAAGAAGCTCATGTTGACTAGAGGAGACCAAGGGAGAAACACTTGACAGCAGTAAAAAAAAAAAAAAAATAATAATATTGTACAAACAATGTAACTGTACAAAGGCAGTAGCAGTAATTTAAGTATTTTAATAAGTATTTTGAATAAAATTAAGTCATAATTTAAGGCACATCTCCTTAACTTTTACATCTTTGATACTCAAATGAAGCAACATTAAATTGGTCTCAACAAGACACTACAGCAAGAAATTGAGCAAAAGATAAGCAGACAAAGATATAAATGCAAAGAAACACCTATCTATACAAGAACACATGAGCTTGATTTTGCACACTAAATAAAAGAAGCAGGTTGCTTGGTTCCAATTTTAATACAAGTATTTTTCTCACCTGTGCCATCCAATATCACACATCTAATCAGACACTATTGTAAGGGATCTAGGCACTCTAGTTGGCAATTCCTTATTGTCTGACCATCATGTCTCCACCATAGCTCTCAAATGTCCAGATTTTCCAGGATGTCCAGATTTCTGACTCATATGTTGGTCAGTTTCTCATAAACCGGTTTTAGGGCAAATCACTGACAAATCATTGAATACTGAAGTTAGAAAATAATGACAGACATTTAATTTTCAGACTTAATATCATTCAGAAAATTCATGCTAATGCAAAACCTGTTATTCTGTCAACTTTCTAAGTTTGTAAGAGCAATATTTAAAAAGTGTGCCTATTTTTGGACCTTTTCCCCCATTATTTGTGGCTTTGTCCAGATTTCTTGCTCTAAGAGGTAAAGAGGTATGGTCTCCATGGTAGTTCAGAAAGCCTATGTGGCTCTTCTGAGTTCCAAAGGCATATCCACTAGATCCAGAGAAGTTGCATTTCTCCTTTACTCACATCTCAGACCCATTACTAAATATAATGTACTTTTTGGCATGCATTTGTCTTAACATATCATTCAGCTTGAGTGAGCTTAAGAGCTTCATACCTAAAAAAAGAAAATCAGCAGCCTCAAAAATCTTGGTTATCAGGACATACTAGCACCTCTCTTTATATCTCTTTCTTTCTGTATTCAGTCTCTCATATATTCCTCCATGAAAAACAGTGTCTAGCCCTTTGATCCATTAAAGATTCTGCCGTCTATAATCTCATATTCTTTCACAGGACAAATGGTACACTGAATAAATGGTTAAAGGAACCAAACCTTCATTGACAGATTAATAAGACACATTGGTATGATAGATTCATATCAGAGAATATTCTTCATCTGTAGAACAAACATTCACTAAATGTCAAGAAGAGAAGCACCCTTACCACCTTCAAGGTAAACCTAGATAATGGATGTACAGCCTCAAAATGTCCCGGAATTGTCTTGTCTTGCCCTTCATAAGGCTGGAAAAATCTTTTAAATACATTTTTTGACTAGGCTTGTAATGACTGATTTCCTAGTACTTACTTATGAACCTATAAGCAAATAGTGTAATCAAACACAAAGCATAATAATTGGTGCTACTTAATATGTTGCAATCTGCTTAAGGCAGCAAAATAACAATATGATACTAGAATATGTTATATTAATGTAATGCATGAAACAGAAAAATATTTAAGACACATTATTAGAAATATTAAATGAAAAATACTGAGACAGTGCAGGAATAGTAGATGGTCCAATATGGGCACCCTGAAAGGGCTATACTCATGAAGCATAATATCTGTCAGTTCTAGCTGAGAATAAGTTAGGCCGCAGTGGTGCAGCGGTTAGCGTTGTTACCTCACAGCAAGAGATTCTCTGGTTCGATTATCGGCTGGAACGCCTTCTGTGTGGAGTCTGCATGTCCTCCCCACTGTCGAGTGACGTTAAAGACATGCAGGTAGGTGCTTGCATGAATGGGTGTGCCTTCTTTGAAGGTTGGGTGTCAGGCTGGCACCTCAGCACCGTAAAAATCTACAGCCAATCATAAGCAGACAGGAGTTCCGCTGTGGCAACCCCTAACTGGGAAAAGCTGAAAGACATTACTTTTTAAGAATATTTTACACAGGAAATCTGTATGTTCACCAATATGAAAGTGAGCAACAAAGATATTCACTAGTAACATAATAGTTAGTTTGGAGAAATAAAATGGGGAAAATAACTACATCCATTATGTATACTATGTATGAGTTATGATTAGTCATAGACTTCATGTGCTTAAAGGAAAACTCTGCCATCTCATACAGTTTAACTCATTCCTTAGGATGATTTTCTCCCTACAGTATGGTGCTAGTATTGTGTAGGTACTAGAAACATTCTTATACTTTTTAAAATTCTCATTTCCTTGCCCTGTAATCAATGCGATGGAAAGTGCACCAACATTTTTTCAGTAAAACTTCTCACACACTTTGCAGAGGAATTTGTCTCCACCTGTATGACAAAACACAGACAAAGATACAGTGGATATAAAAAGTTTACACACCCCCTGTTAAAATGCCAGGTTTTTTTTGTGAAATAAAGTGTGCACACCCTTAAACTAATACTTTGTTGAAGCCCCTTTTGATTTAATTACAGCATTCAGTCTTCTTGGGTAGGAGTCTATCAGCATGGAACATCTTGACTTGGCAATATTTGCCCACTCTTCCTTGCAAAAGCACTCCAAATCTGTCAGATCGAGAGGGCATCTCTTGTGCACAGCCCTCTTCAGATCGCTCCACAGTTTTTCTATTGGATTTAAGTTTGGGCTCTGGCTGGGCCATTCCAAAACTTTAATTTTCTTCTGGTGAAGCCATTTTTTTGTTGATTTGGATGTATGCTTGGGGACATTGTCATGTTGTAAGGTGAAATGACTTGTCATCTTCAGCTTTCTAGCAGATGCCTGAAGGTTTTGGGCCAAAAGTGATTGGTATTTCGAATTGTTCATAATTCCCTCTACCTTGACTAAAGTCCCAGTTCCAGCTGAAGAAAAGCAACCCCAAAGTATGATACTGCCACCACCATGCTTCACCACAGGGATGGTGTTCTTTTGGTGATGCAAAGTGTTTTTATGCCAAACATACCTTTTGGAATTGTGGCCAAAAAGTTCAACCTTGGTCTCCTCAGACCATAACACATTTTCCCACATGCTTTTGGGAGACTTGATGCATTGTTTTGCAAGTTTTATCCAGGCCTGGATGTTTTTCTGTGTAAGAAAAGGCTTCCGTCTTGCAACCCTACCCCACAGCCCAGACATATGGACAATATGGGAGATCGTTGTCACATGTAGTACACAACCAGTAATTGCCAGAAATTCCTGAAGCTCCTTCAGTGTTGCTGTAGGTCTCTTAGCAGCCTCCCTGACCAGTTTTCATCTTGTCTGTTCATCAATTTGAGGGACGTCCAGTTCTCTGCAACATCACTGTTGTCCCATATTTTCTCCACTTTTTGATGACTGTCTTCACTGTGTTCCATGGTATATCGAATGCTGGGAAAATTTTTTGTACCCTTCTCATGACTGATACCTTTGAACAATGAGATCCCATTAATGCTTTGTAAGCTCTCTGTGAACCATAGCTTTTGCTGTAGCAGGCAAGTGAGTAAATGTCAGGAAAATCCTACTAGAACAGCTGAACTTTACTTTGGGTTAATCAGAGTATCTAACTGATGGCAAGTGTGTATCCATGAAGACTGAATGTTTTAATTAAATCAAAAGGTGCTTCAACAAAGTATTAGTTTAAGGGTGTGCACACTTATGCAACCAGCTTATTGTAAGGTTTTATTTTTTATAGTTTTTCCCCTAACAGATTTGTTTGTTTTCAAATGAATTGTATAGGTTGTAGGTCACATTAAAGGTGGGAAAAGTTTTGAAATGATTTATTGTGGTCTTTTTTTTTATATCACAAAAACTTGGCGTTTTTAACAGGGGTGTGCAAACTTTTTATATCCACTATAACTATGTAGTTTACTCTGTCAGGTACTGCTGTCTATCTTAGATGGACAATTAGTCCTGCTAATGTCAGGAGCACATCAGCTCCTATAAAAAGACAGAAAGCTGTGGAGGTGCTTTCCACTGTTTTTATTGAGACAGGAGGAGAACTTAACACTCCCCTTTCATAACAAAACAAAACAATTAGATTAGTCAAGGGTTAAAGGCAGATGTTATTCATGTTTCACTGTTGCAGTCATCACACTTGGGTTATCTGCCTGCAGGCAGCCCTAAGTCAGCCCGAATACCAGAGTCTTGGGATTTCTGCATCAGATGCTGTCGGCTCTTCCATGACGTCATGTCGTCAAGGGTATAAAATATGCAGCCAATGCCATTACATCAGTCTTTCTTGCCAAGGAGGAGGCCAAAGCAGAAGCAGTTAGGCCGTTACCTGAAATTTTCGTTTTTCAAGTTTCTGCCTGAAGTTTTCTAAAGCTAAGTACCCCATTGGGATCCTTTTTTTCTTGCTCTAACCAATGTCAGAAAAAGTTAACAATTGTCTTGCCTGTGGAAAGCAAATACTTCACACAGATTTTCATTCTTACTGCGTCACCTGTTTAGGCCCAGACCACGACATCCCTCGCTGTTGGTTTTGTGCCTTGTTTAACACCTGAACCATTCGTTGTGGGGCTATCTTTGTCACTAAATTCTTTCTCTCTCGTTCTCTGTATTCCAAAATGGCTTCAATAAGCCATTCGACTACCGATCTTCCAAAAAAACATAAAGATAAAAGAGGCAGACCGCATAGGTCCAAAACTGCCGATGACACTTCCGTTCAGCTAGTCGCCAGTCCGCTGGTACTCAGTGAGGCACCTTTGCAGCCCGTGATACCTGCTTCTACAGATTCACAGGCCTCTGCTGAGACACATTCGGAGTCTGGTATGCCACAAGATGCTTCTTCAACTATGGAACCTGTAGATGTCTCTACCTCGGATGGGTCCGGAGCTGCTGTGCAGGCACCGGCTTCTGAGGGTGCATTCTGACCTACCAATGTTCGCATTAAACTGACTTCATTTTTAGCTAAAACTACCGAGTTTATCAGGCCCAGAGTATGCACTACGCCTAGAAAACTGACTACCAAAGTGCATGCTCAAGCT
The DNA here is from genome assembly GCF_019279795.1 of Protopterus annectens. Lineage (NCBI taxonomy): Eukaryota > Metazoa > Chordata > Ceratodontiformes > Protopteridae > Protopterus > Protopterus annectens. Next base: position 656,571,838 of record NC_056748.1, read on the forward strand.
TCCATGCCACAAAAACAAATGCTTAGAATGGCTAAAGACCTTATTACCCTAATTAGGGGAAGCCAGCCTTCCCCTGCTAAAAGACAAAGAATTGAGTTTCATTCTGATTCTAAAGACCAGGAGTCTGAAGACTCTGACCCTTCTGATTACCAGGACATATCCTTATCAACCTATGAGGATTCAGATGCAGAGGAATCCATTCCCTCTGCCTTCCCTCCAGAGGATATTTCTTTTGGTGAAACCTTGCATACTTTAAGAGAGCATTTCCTCTGGGAATGCCAGGACTATCCTCAGTCCAAAAAGAGACTCAGAGAAATTTTAGAGTTGCCTCAGCACAGGCCTCTAGCTATACCCCCTGTTCTGGATATTGTAGATGATGTCTTTATGGAATCCAATCTTACTCCAGACACTTTACCACCGGCCCCTAGAAATCCTAACAGGTACTACAGAGTACCTGATTCTCACAAATTTCTCTTTAAGAATTCTACTGCGGATCCAGAGACTATTTCCCAGGGATCTAAAGGCATTAAGGCTACTACAGCCAAAAACTCTACCCCTTCAGACAGGGATTCCAGAGCTTTAGACAGATGGGGCAAGAAGGTATATACCTCTGCATCTCTTGCCATCAGGGCATTGAATTGCCAGTTTCACATGTTGAAGTACCAGCAACATATTATGGAACTAATTAAACAAAAAATGGTGTTACTTCCAGATTGTGCAGAAAATAAAGAGTTACAAGAGTTAATGCATTCTGCAAACCAAGATAGTAAGCATACTTTGCAGTGTGGCTTTGATGCCCTAGAAGCATCTTGCAGGGCTGCAGTCACTGGGTCTGTACTGAGAAGGCATGCTTGGCTGAAGGAACAAATCTTACCAGATCATGTCAAATCAAAATTACTAGATGCTCCTTTAAATCAGGACTGTTTGTTTGGCACCAAAGCAGAAGAAGTTCTTAAAAAGATGGAAGAAAAAGCTAAATCTATGCAAACTGTCAAAGAATACTTACAGGTGCAGCCATCTAGATTCAGTAGGCATTGGCCTTCTAAAAACTGGTCCTTTCCAGCTCCTTCCAGGCCTTCTCAGTCCAAATCCAGGGGAAGTAGACCACCAAGACTACAGTCTCAGGGTATGCTGAGATCTAAACAATGGAGTGCTCCCACCTCAAAAACACAGAGTATGGAAAAAGTTCACGACGACTTTTCAATTATCCTTCCCAGCCCTGCCCAATTACTTGCACCCCTAGGAGGAAAACTTGCCCTTCATGCAAAAAACTGGATGTTCATTACTCAGGACCAATGGGTACTAAACATTGTATCCCAGGGATACAGATTCTACTTCCATTCACTGTCAACCCCAAGTGGGTTTCCAGACCTTCCTCCAAACCAGTGGGCAGAGGCTCAAAAGCAAGTACATTCCCTGCTCAATATCAGGGCTATTCAACCTGTTCCAGTAGAACAAAGGGGACCAGGGTTTCTACTTCAGACTGTTCCCAGTGCCCAGAAAAGACAGCTCTTGGTGCCCAATCCAGGATCTATCAATTCTCAACACCTTTCTGGTGGTCCCATAATTCAAAATGCTTACCCTGCAACAGCTTCTCCCTGTGCTAGCCAAGGATCCCTGGTTAGTCACCCTAGACTTAAAAGAAGCTTATCTGCACATCCCCATAAGGGAGTCTTGCAGGAATTATCTATGTTTCAGGGCAGGCTTTATACACTGTCAGTTCTCTGCACTTCCCTTTGGCTTATCTACTGCGCCCAAAGTATTCACAAAGTGCCTGGCTCCAGCCATTGCATACTGCAGGCAGAGAAATATCCAAATTTTCCCATACTTGGATGATTGCCTGATTCAGGCGGACAGTCAGAAATTGCTACTTCAACACCTGGCATTTGTAAAAAGACTCCTAACTACACTGGGGTACACCATCAACGAAATAAAAAATTACAACTGGTGCCCAGTCAAAAAACTGTACTCCCGGGAGCAAGCTTAAACACAACTTCCCAGATGGGATTTCTCACTCCAGAAAAACAAGTCTATTTGACCAACTACTTCAGACAAATGAACACCAAAACCCAGCTATCTGAATGGAAAATACTGCAAGCCCTAGGGTTCATGGCCTCATGCATTCTCATAATTCCATATGCAAGACTGCATATGAGGAAACTTCAGTGGTACTTAAAAAATCTCTGGTGTCAACATTCTCAGGAACTGGAAACAGTCATTCCTATCATACCTTGACTAAGGGCAGAGTTCCGTTGGTGGGCAGAAGCATGCAACCACAACAAGGGACTGCCTTTCACTCAACCCCTTGCCGCCCAAACCCTGACAACAGAAGCATCAGACTATGCATGGGGGGCTCACATGGCAGGCAAATGCATTCAGGGCAAGTGGAGCCCAGGACAAATTCTCCTGCATATCAATCAAAAAGAGATGCTAGTTGTACAGAATACTCTGACAGCCTTCTAAATACCTAATCCTTCCAAGACAGCTGCTGATAAAAACAGACAACACCACAGTTATGTGGTACATAAACAAGCAGGGGGGAACCACTCTGCAGGTTAGCCATGGCCCTGTGGAACACAGCCTTGAGCAACCAAGTGCATCTACAAGCTCAATTCCTGCCAGGCAAACAAAATTCACTGGCAGACAACTTAAGCAGAAATCTCCTGGACCCACACAAATGGAAATTGGAGCCCAACATCTTCAACCTTCTAATCCAGAAGTGGGAGACACCAGAGATGGACCTATTTGCCTCCCCCGAGAACCACCAGTTGAGCAAATTCTGCACCAGGAACCCTCACAGCAGGGCCTGAAGGGTGGATGCCGTATCCTTCAAATGGGAAAACCTCTCAATTCATGCCTTTCCCCCTCTACCCCTCCTCTCAAAAGTGCTACTCAAGATCAAACAGGACAGGCCAAGGGCAATTCTTATTCTTATTATAATTCTTATTGCCCCAGACTGGCCATGCCAGCACTGGTACCCACTCTACGCAGTTTGACAACAGTGCAACCCTGGCACCTTCATCAGACATCTTCCCTGCTGTCTCAGCAGGATGGACAGATTTTGCATCCACAGTTGCAAACCTTAAACCTTGCAGCCTGGCTTATCCCCTGAATAAACCACCAGCAACCCTTAGCAAATAGGGGCTGGCCTAGTACTAGAAAATCCTATGCTGAAAAGTTGAGAAGATTTTGTTCTTGGAATCAATCTCAAGGAAAGGACACAGCACTGCCCTCCTTACCTCAAATCCTTGATTACCTAGCAGAGCTACTCCACAGAGGCC